>NW_016910450.1:318237-324375 GCF_001483705.2 Eufriesea mexicana
TATTATGTTAATAAACTTGGACTGAATTATAAATCCTATACTTATATTAAAGTATAAAGTATATTAGTATATTGTCTAATAACAATATTAAATTATTATAAATTGTCAATAGTTGCAAAATTATAAAAAGAATTTGGTTTCAAATATAATTATAATAATAAACATTTTATTTTATAGAATACCGTTTATTTCGAAAGCTATTTTCATTTGAAAACTTTCCTATCTTTCTATTGTATAGTTTATAACGAAAATAAAATTGAGCAAAACAGTTAAGGAGACTATGGGTAACTTATATTTTTATGAAATTTTTATAGAAACAATTAATATTTTATTTAATTGTTATTAAATTAATAAATTGCAATGTTATTTATCAAGTTGGTGAGGCATAAATAATAAATTTTGAAATATACCGGAATTTATTCATCACGTAATCGTGACGACAATTCAGGAAAATTAGATTTCCCAGAATAGTATAGTATAAGGAATTGTACGTATTTTTACATTAACTTCTGTCATCGCAAAATTTCCAGCATGAGTAACAACGTTTCTTTATACATGAGAAATTATTTCATACATGGGAACTAATTGAGTCATTGAATAAAAAATTTATTAGATTTGTTTACCATGAATCACTATGAATTATTATTGATTTTTAAATAGTGGGATAATTTCTTCAGATAGAAAACTTGATTACAGAAATATTGATAATTGAAATTTTGGAAAATATTATTAATTTTAGTTTGTAAAATTTTTTAAAAAGAAATTTGTTGAAGGATTTTATAAATTGTTGCTATTAATCCTTTCTAGTATAAAAATGAAATATACTTGAATTACAATAATTTATAGATACGAATTCCTCGTGGTAATTTATTTTCAGTTGCTCATTAATTATATGCATAACTGCCAATTTTCGAAAATGAAATCTTGAGTGAAGCAACTTTGTCATGTATTTTTAGGTTAGGTTTACAAGATGAATTCAGAGACTCAACAGATTGCATTAAAATTATTCATTGTGTTATTATATTACATTTTAATAAATATAATAAATTTCTCTATTTAATATAGTTTATAATTTAATTAGTGTAGGGTCATTCTTTAACTGAGACAAAATCTAACATGTCAAGCTTCAATCATATTTAGATCAATTACAATCAATAATAGTCACTGTCATGTATCAAGGTCACAGGGTATCAATCCTTCATTATATCTTACAGCACAGACATGTATTAGACACTTGTGAGTACAAGTGTAAAATATATTATGTTCTTGCACTCTGAGATTATTTTTATTTACTCAACCAACAACTTCTGCAATAAAAAGTTTCTTGACATCACAACTTTTTTTTGAAAGAGAATACACTTTGGTTTTTTTTACATGCTGAAAATAAAAAATAAAATAGAATTGTGTAAAACAGTGTAAGAATAAAACTTATTAAAAAAAGCAGAAACTATACAAAAAGTAATTTTAAGCATAAAAATATATACATTACAGCAGTTTATTTGATAAATACAAAATACATATGCATATGTATTTTGGTATAAATTTCTTAACAAACATAATATGTATAATAAATGCAATAAAGTGAGGAAAAGTTATGTACTTAATAAAGTAATATGTAAAAAGTTAAAAATCTTAAGCAAAATGAAAAAAGTAAAAAAAAAAAAAAACAATATTTCATTAACAATTCGCACCTTTGTCTACATTATTCATCGTTTCAAGTTCATTCCCTTATTTATGTTCAAATTCGTGTAGCTTTAAAATTCTGTTGAAAAATACCGTGTAAAAGAAGTCTCAGAAAGTCTGAACTTATAAGAAAAATAAGAGTTTCAAATTATAAATATCTATGACTTTATTTGTACAATAGACTTATTCACTTTTCCTCCCTTATCAATATAAACAAAATCAAATAACGCAGTACAGGTTACCAATGCCTCTGTAGTAGCGCCACTAGCGTACAAAGAAATAACTACTAGTAATTTGTTAAGGCTTTCGTGTAATACACTGTTCATGATACGGGTCGTCAAATTTCAATATTTGTCCAGTCTATATGTATTATAGTGAGAGTTATTTTATCCTAATAATAAGAATTCGTGACCTTTCTTAACTTTGTTCATTGTCGGACCTTTTTTCCGGTATTAATCACCTCGGGTATTGTAACCTCAACCTAGCGCTTGCCGTCGGCAGACTAACGGTTCGTACATACCCTTGAGTCTGTGCACAGACCCAGGGGTGATGGGCGTGACGTGTCGAACCAAGGCTGGACTTCTGATTGGCTACCTATTCCATGCGGCCCCGATATTACTATAAATACGCGATGCAAAAAAGTCCAGGGAGGTTAAAAATAAACAGCAACGAGAGGATATACGAACTGGCAATCGTCGTGCAAACACACAAAACATAAACGCTAATATTTTCAACTTGGAAACAGGAAAGTACGCTACCGCTAATAATTATTATCGCGTTGATAATTTCTATATTATGTATACAAACACACGTATATGAATATTTGCAGATATAGTAATTAAATAATTAACCTCAATGTTTATACTTCCAGTTATTAACCTCTGTGAACCATCCACTTGATTCTGTACAATCAGAATGACAATAATCACTGTTTGCATTTGCAATGTTTGATTATTGATATCGTTTTGCCATAATGTGAAGATGGACATTGTTTTGAAAATAAGTGAACGATAGGAATTACGTAAGAGATATAATGTAAGATTTTAGTATCAATATTAACATGGTGGTTCCGCTATAATGTGAGGTTTTCAGGCTATCGGTTAGTCGTCGGGTCGCGATATCGGAGGTTCCGGTTAGTTGTTACTATATATAGATACAGGGTGTCCAAAAGATTGGGACCAAACTTGGACTACGTGTTACTGAGGTTATATACATGAAAAAATATGTATTCAGAGATTTACATTTACAAAATTTGTTTCACAATTCATTGTAGAAAATTCTTTTTTCCTTTTTATTAATTTTCGAACATTTCTTATAAGTGTCACGAAAAATCATAAATATCTTTTTAATAAAGCATTTTCGGATATAAGTTTATAGCAACTTTTTTCATCTATTTGATCTCGATAACACGTAGTCCAAGTTTGGTCCTAACCTTTTTGGACACCCTGTATATATGTATGTTTCAAAGTGTATTATTATTGCTTCTTCTTTGTTTATCATTAATCTTGGAGTTCAATAAAATTATAGTAGGTATACTTACTGTGAATATTGCCATTTGCTTTTCTGGATGTTATTATTGTTAAATATTACATTTTTATTATATTGTTATTATTGTTTAATATTGTTATATTAAAATATAACAATTTTTTTAATGTATTTTCTTTTGAAAACTTATTCCTCATAGGTAGGCAATATAACTGGTAGTATTCACATATTGAACAGCTGATTACAAGATCTAATTTGTATATACTATTATACATTGTACTAACATTCTGTGGCAACGGTGGACAAATTGTGGCTCATGAGCCAAACGTGGCTCTTCTAGACACTTCATTCTTTGTGGACGAATGTAGCAACTACTTACATACATATACGGTGTAATATTTTTCCTTAAGTAATTTCCTTAAAGTAATTTCTTTATTTGCACCATTGTTGCTAATATTTTTCTATCTTAAGAATTTGCTGTTTCCAATGGTTTACTCTAGATTTTATACCCTGTTATCTTCGCTTCTTATCCGCAAGGAGTAAATGGGGTTTTTAAGGAAAAGCTTCAAGCTCATAAGTCCTTTGTCAAAGTTATTAGTAATAAAAGATTATTAATAATAAAAAAAATATTGATATTCATAGAAAAGTAAGAATTAAATAATAAATAAAAAATATACGTGTGTACTAATATTTACATATGTATATATTGTATATCTACATATGTAAAACACCAATCCAGTGGAAGATATATAACTTTCAAGTATTTCTGGTAGATGAAATATGGTTTTTGTTGTGATAAGATTTGGTCATCATTATTCCTTGGACACTTATGTGTCTCGCATGATAACTTAACAAAATTTTTAGTAAAATTTTGCGAACGCGCAATACTATACATTAAAAATTGAAAGGTTTTCCATGAAAATGTACTATATATTGTACAATGACTATGTGTCTGCTGTCACTAGAATAGGCACTACATACACATATATATAATTACATTACTATCGCAATTAATGTCAATCTTCTCAGAAATTCTGAAGCCAATCATTTTGATTAATTTGTCTTATTAACAAATTCACTGTCAAGAAAAAGTGGAAATTAGGGTGCTTCTAAAAGTAATAATTGGACTCTTGGAAATTTTCCAAAATTATATTTTCAATAACCCCCATAAAAAGCTATAATCAAACATTTCTATTAATTATTAGATTTAATAATGAAAAGTAGTAGAAATAGTTATTATTTTTGTTTCCAAAAATAATAATTCGACTCTTAGACAATTTCTGAAAAATATATTTCTAATAACTGTTTATATTTTTAAAAATACACTCCAAAATCTAACGTAGTTTATTATAAAAGGGGATTAAAATTTAATACATTTCCAAAAGCGATAACACGTCTCCCCACCTATTTTTCAAAGAAATTATTCAACTTTCCCAAAACTGCGAAAACGAGAACTCCGTCGTCATTAGGCGCGCAGGCGCGTAGCGTTAAGGGAAAGTAGAATTTAGGGTGTTTCCAAAGGCGCGATAACTCGACTCTTGGGCAACGCCTGTTGGCAGACTGACCGTAAGACTTCCGTTGAAAGCCGTAATTTCCGGTAAGATAAGTTAAGCGGGCAAAAACATAGACAATTTGTACGGTTCAGTCCGTGGTGAAGTGCAAGAAGAGGAGCCTTGGGCTGGAAATTCAGCAAACCGTGCACCAACTTATCCTCGTTCATCCTTGTAATCCTTTTATTTAGCGTGCTTCGCGGTTAGCGAAATTTCGTAAGCTCTCTTAACACGTTCTCAGTGGGTACGCCATGTTGGATCATCCATTTGGGTCGTCTGCTGTTTCAGTTATGGATGGAACGCAGTGATGCAACGCTTTCTGATATTCTTCGGATTTCTGAAGCATCCACGTGTATTATGGCGCGTGTACATCTGGATGAACCGTGTACGATCACTTTCTATTACGTCGAGTACCATCGTTGCGATATCTTGGTCTTGTGTTATTTACAAAAATCATTGATCGATATTATTCGATCGTTTATCGAAAGATTTCTATTTCTCAAGTGAGCTAGCTCGTCCTCCGCTATTAGTCTTCGGACGTGCAATTCAATTAAAGTGGGATTGACAGTAATATATGGTTACAATAATATGCTTTCTAGTGCTCGGCGCACTGTGAAAATGAAGAGTCTGAATATCATAATTCACCGTCTATGGTAACTAATAGAAAGCTTCGTGAATTTGCAGTTTGCGTCGCGAAACGGGGGAAAAAGTGTGGCGAGAAGTTAGGTACGGTAGTCGCGTGGAATTCTAGTTTTTCTGGATTTTTTCCCCCTTTTTGTAAAAGTTACAACATTTTCTAGTGACTCTGCGGAGAAATTCTATTTATGTCCTGTATGCTTTAACACTAGACCTATAACACGGACTAAATGACCGTTTTTGAAACTTGAAAATTCAGTGTGCACAGTTATCATCCTGGTCACTCATCTTCGCGATTTTTCTTCTAATATACGTGTAATCAATTTTCAATGTTTGTCGTTATTCGATTTTTTGAAGATTCTACTGATTTTTATGTTAATGTGGAATGTTATGCGTTGCTTTGGATATTTATATTAATTTTAATAGTAATTATTATTAATAATGCAATATTAATAATTCATATTAATAATTATTAATAATCTAATAATAATTTAAAATAAGGTTAATATTTTATTTTGTTTTTAAATATATTAATTTTATATTAATATATATTATCAATATATTAATATTATATTAATTTTAAATATGTTGATATTAATAGCCGAAATTAGTATTAAGGAAATTTAATTGTTCTATTTTCTGTTCGATTAATGGTTTATTATTAATAGTAGGTTTTATAAAAATATTATAGTAAGTAATAATTAAAAATGCTAGTTTTATTTTTGCATTGTCGTTTATATGTATATGTAACTTTCTTTTGAGAGTAATAATTTTGTAGATATCT
>NW_016910450.1:324836-346109 GCF_001483705.2 Eufriesea mexicana
TTATTAAATAATTAAATAATTAATAATAGATAATATATAATTAATTAATATAATCAATATATATAATATAATGAATATAATAATTAATAATTAAAGTGTATTATGTGATATATTTTATTCAAAATTTATGTCTTATTATATATATTAACAGCTTTTATTTGTACTAATAATCTAAGTTTGAAATCTAGTATCATTATTTATGGAGATTCATTTTACATATGCTATGTTAATATATATATATATATTTATTTACTTACTTATTATTTTTACCAATATCGTTCAAAAATTATCTTTACTTTAACTTAAGTACAATATTGTGTTTAATTTTATCGTTGCTTTGTTTCATTCCAGGTATGTTTTTCAATATTTAGAGAGAGAGAGAGAGAGAGAGAGAGAGAGAGAGAGAGGGGGATTTGCACCTAATGTATAATTAAAGTAGAGTAATTATTACAGAGTAAATATGCAGGAATCATTTTTAAACTGATATGTTACATTGATAATAGACTTCATTGGCCAATTATCATCAATTATCTGTAGTTAGTTACTAATCGTTGATCTTTCCACTATATTTGTTTAATAATTAGTAATAATTGTTACTTATCGCAGCTATGTTAATATTACCTTAGGCTTTGCTAATTACAAGCAAATTTTCACATTTTCAACTTTCGAGAATGATACGTAATTTTTCAAACTTCAAATTTTTTTACGTCCATTAATAACGCTTAGTTGACGAAAACAATGACGAAAAAGTATAAAATACGATAAAGGTGGCGTAGTAAGATAGGTGGTTATGCCAACAAAAATAAGTCGAACAGAAAGAATAAAATTTTTTCGTTTGGAGTTTCGTTCTCGTGAAAATAGTGCTTGAAATTTCGTGAGGCTAACGCGCATTAACTCCTCGTCAAACTTCTTAAATAGAAAAATTTGACTACATTTTTCGCCTTATGTTTGCATTTGAAATAGTTATTTTCCGTGTTACATCGTTGTTCAAATAAAATTTAAACAAATGCTCGAATACTCGTCAAATATTTAAATCCGATTTTCATGTAAACGAGGTCTAACTAACGAGCAAACTGTTTTATTTTTCTCACCTTTACACACGAATTAATTTTCTTTTTATTTATATCCTTTAACATCTGAATACCTAGTATAAAATGGCTGCTAAAGATTCATAGTCAGAATATATTTTTCTTTATCTCAAAAAATACAATAAATATAGTGAAATCACTGTGAATAACTTTGAATCGAGAGAAGTTTCCCGCCAAATCACAATTCAAAATTATTTTAATCAAAATCATTTCCAATTAAAATTACACATTAATGAAATACTTCTATCAAAATATTTGGTACAAATAAATAAGGTTTTACTTTAAAAAATTTTTTATTTAAGAAATATAACGTATTCGAATTAAAATTTTTGATAGTCGCTGTCCTTAATTATTTTTCAAGCTATCACGATGAAAATCCATTCAAACGTACGTATCATGACATCCAAAAATATTACTTGTGTCGCCTCTCTGATTAATTCATAACCCGCGGCCATTTCCATCGAAGAAATTTCCATTGCAATTGTATAGAAGGTAAACAGATTTTCAATAACGATACGCAAACACGATTAACGGGATTAAGGTGATATAAATTGCAGAAATTCCAGCGAATATATTTTGTATAAATCGTCCCGTTGCGTTACATAACCTAACCAAACAAATTCGTTGTGAGAGACCCTTAAGCAACGGGAACCCGGTTTCAATTGTGTATACATTCAGCGATGCGTTAAATCATACTTTCACCGCGTCTTTCTTCTAACACATTACGCGCGAATTACGTAGTTCGCTGGCGTCCATCAAACTGTGAAAGCAATAAATTTCACAAAGCCCTATGTTTATTTCCGTCGCGTGGTTATTCCACGAATTATCGTGCGCTTTTTTCTCCATAATTTTTCTCGATAAAATCAACCGCGCGAGATTAGTATCGATCGAATTTGGATTTATAGTCGCACCGCAGTTATGGTTCTGAAACTGTAGATGATGGAAACAAACGAAGCGAAGGTGCACCGCGCTCTCGATTGAGAACTGTTCCACGCTGTGGCGCAGTGTTTCTCAACCTCCCTCGCGCCGCGACCCGCTTTTATTATAACCAAACAGCATGCGATTCCCCCATTACACGTTCGCGTTAGAAGATATTTCTGATGGGGTAAAAAGTATGCATTTGGAACAGATCTTCCGCGACATATAGTGATAAGAGGTCTGATATACAATACGACTGATTTAAAATTCAGGATGATCAGGTTCCAAGTTGAATTTTGTATTTATGAAAGATCGTCGTTATGATTGTGTAGTGTAACTGCGTTGGAATACACTAGAGGGCAATGGTGTATAGGATAGTTTAGACGCAGATCTTCCATCTGTGTTTTCGATTTATATACAGGGTGTCGTGTAACCAATGGTATATACAAGCGGGAAGGTGGTGATTCTACGTGAAAAACTGAATAAAAAATGTGAAATAAAATTTTTTCGTTTGAAACTTCGTTATCGAGAAAATCGATTTTGAATATTTACCAAGTGCGTCGGTACACTGATGGCCCATCACAAGCACGCGTACTCGGTGAATATTCAAAGTCGATTTTCTCTACAACGAAGCTTCAAACAAAAAAATTTTATTCTTTATTTTCGATTTGTTTTTTCGTTTAGAGTCACCCCCTCCTCGGTTGTACCATGGATGCTGACGTACCGATGGTCTATCCGTCTAAACCCTACTTACGTTCACGCGCACTCGGTGACTATTTAAAGTCGATTTTCTCCACAACGAAGCTTCGAACGAAAAAGCTTTATTCTATATTTTCTGTTCAGTTTCTCATGCTGAATCACCAGCTTCCCGCTTGTACCAAAGAATTACACGATACCCTGTATATGTTTACTTAATGCTCCCTTTTGACTAATAGATGTCTCTGGTAATAATACTAAATTTATAATTTCCTTGAATAAATTTTAATATGTTTAAACAATAGAAAAATCAAGTTTCCCTTTCTATCTCTCGTACTTCAGAAACAGAAAAATAATTACTATTAAATTAAATAAATTGGTAAATAAATCATCAAATTATTATTTTAATTTACCAAAATAAATAAGCTGGTAGTCTTCGTGATATAATTTTTATGGTACTACAATGTAAACAGTACTATTACAAAAGTAGTGGTATAATACAAAATTAAATAAAATACTTACAAATAAAACACATGAATTTTCATTATCAGTCGAAAGTATATCACGTTTACAAATTGAACCATATAGAGTTCCATTTCAAAGTTAATAAATCTAGGTCTAGGGACATGTCCAGACCCCGTGAGATGGTGCAATAAGAACCAACAGAAACCATTGGTGCAGACACGGAATTATCAGTCCATCAAGCATTAGCATCGAATTAAAATCTTGTCAAAGCAACGTGTCCCAGTAGTATATCAGCATATGTTGCCAAGAACCTAAAAGTAGAGATTTCATGCATCAAAGATGGTGCCGGATGAGGCACGTAAGCCACGTCTCTTACCCCAGCCATTTTCTTTCTCTTTATAACACACTACAGTGACTCTGACAAAATACCTTGCTTCACGATTGCATTCCTTCGCATCACGACTATTAAAACCGTTGCTCGATCATGAAAAGCCAAGACGACTGTCAATAAGCAAGTGGGAAACATCTGGCGTCTACCACTAGCCATTGCTCCGTGGAAAATTTTCATTAACACGGGATACCGGTTATTTTCCGATTAGTTTCAGTGCAGGAAGCCGCGCGTATTATAGGTGTACCGTACATGCGTATTTAAAATCATTGTGGCCCGTTTTCACGGCACACGTTTGGCACGTGCTTATCGGCCGGGTTCCATGTGCTCTTGCATCGGGCCAACGTGCTTAACGACGCTTCGTCGCAAAACCTAGAAGGTCGTTCGGGAAATTACGTTATGCTTTTGTTCTGTTGCTACGTATGTACTTCGAGTCTGCTACTGACAGCGGACAAGGCCGTATGGATGAGCCTGTTCCAGATAACGACCACACGACGGACAAACGTGATACCATTTTTTTGATTTTCCTCAATTTTTTGTCACTAGATGTGATGAAAAAGAAATTTTTTTTAGAAAGCGCTTTTTCGAAAAATTTTTTAAAAGGCTTTAGATGAGTATTGTTTATTGACTTGCAATGTGCACCTATGATATACGTGCAATTGGATCCGGTTCAAACGGGAACGGGTCTAATCTGGATAATCCGAAAAAATTTTTAGTAACTGTATAGGGTATACATTTTGCATATTTTTACGTATAACAATATATGTTAGCAGTGTATATGAATGTATGTAATATTTTAATTAATAGACAGACTCAGAATATACTGACTGTATAATTAAGGAAACAAAAGAATTTTCAATCGGAATAAATCGAAATTCGAATAAACGGGGTTCCATTGTAATTAATATTATAATATTACAATATTAAAATTTTGAAGATAGACAGGTATGTATAAACAATGACAAATTCAACTTCCTGGAGGTCTAATGTTAACATTTTTTACAAATTTTGGGGATTTTATTAAAATAAATCAGTTATACAGATATATATATATATAAATTGTACATATATATATACATTAATATAATACATGTTAATTAATTAATTAATTATATTAATGTATATGTGTATGTATATATGTATATATATATTTTTATTTATATGCAGAATTAAATACATAATGAACAAATAATTATGTATATTTATTGTAATGCTCTTTCATATGTACAATTGTAATTATAATAATATTTATATTCATAGTTGATTGATTAATTGGCTAAGACACTGTCATTAAATTTATTTATTTTAAAGTTAGTTTTTCTTAGAGTCATACTCTATGTTTCTAGATCCAATCTAAATGGATTACAAGTTTGTCAATTATTTTCAAAATTTAAATGCAGCCTGATGTAATTATAATTTAATAAATTTTTCATAAATTTTATTTATAAATTTTTATTATGGAGCCATATTAACCAAATAAAAGGCAAGATTAATTTTGTCCAAAGTAGTTGTAAAAACAAGATATCTTAAACTTGTTATTTTGACAGATATAGTAATTTAAGTGTTAATTTGGCAAAGTTGGAAAGGGGAATATCCTGTTAGATTCAAAGTAATGAACAAAGTAATAAATTAATACCAGAAAAAATTAAGGACATATGACTAGATTATAAATTGAAAATATGCAATTTATAACAAAATGTTTTAATAATTTAATAAAGTGGGATGTGTAATAAAAATATGTTTCATTTTTCAGTTTCAATTATCCATTTTTAATATTTTTGTGCCATGTTAAATATTTATTTTTATATCTCGTAAATGTTTTCTAAGAATATAAATCTTTAAGATTTTATTCGTCATATTTATTTTATGAAGTTCAATTATACTGAGAGTTATACAGAGTACTGAATAATATATACTGGAGTCTTGAATAAAGTTACTAGGAGGTAGACTGTACACAAACGTACACGCAACTAAGTAACTACTGTTAATCGATTCGACTCAATTATCAAATGACATCGATAAATCTAACGAGTATAACTGGAAATGCTGGAGAAAGGATTATGTCGAAATGAAATGCAGTCTTGAAGAGAAATTCCAGTTTTACAACTTTGTTACGAATCGGTGAAATTTTAAGAGATAAAATTGTCCAGAAGCCAATAAAAATTAAACTAAAACGAGATGTTGAATCATAAATTAATTTTCACTGATGGAGGTTATCGCGATTAATTAAAGTCAATATGAAACAAATGCTTATGGTGTTCTATTTATACTCATTCTTAATGTATCACCTAATTTAAATCTATAATTTGTAAAATTTTTATTTTTTATTTTTATATCCGACAAATTTTTTATTTTAGTTTCCATAATATTAATTTGTATATCAATTTTCAATCTAAATTTAAGAATTAATTTGTATATTAATCTTAAATTAAAAATTTTTTATTTAGAAAATAGTAATTTAAATATTACTATTAATTTAAATTTATGAAACATTAATTATTACCTAATTTAAATCTGTAATTTGTAAAATTTTTATTTTTTATTTTTAAATCCGACAAATTTTTTATTTTAGTTTCCATAATATTAATTTGTATATCAATTTTCAATCTAAATTTAAGAATTAATTTGTATATTAATCTTAAATTAAAAATTTTTTATTTGGAAAATAGTAATTTAAATATTACTATTAATTTAAATATATGAAATATTAATTTAAATTACAATTATAATTATTAATGATATAGGTTCCACCAATGTAGCACATTTTCAGTATATTTTTATTATATATCTCCTTTTGTATATCTTCAGTTTAATTATTGACAATTACTATTTTTTTTTTTTCTAATTTTTAAGTGTATAAAAATACGTGTCTAATCCCAAAATTAAATAAAAAGGGAGAATTTTGTCATATGGGTTTAGTCAGCAGCGTACTGAATTTAATATTCGTTCTATGAAAAACCGAAAATATGACCTATCGTGCTTTTCTCTTAAGACCTTTAGATAGGAAAGGATTTACATGCAGCAGGTGTACTTTGGTTACCAAAAGTATTCCCTCGCCATCTTTTCTTGCATCAGCGTTACGAACTGGTGGAACAGGTTTCAACCTACTGAATTTTATTTTATTACTCCAATATTTTAATGTTAAAATATTCTGTGTTAATATGAAAATATTCTCAATAATGAATAAACTTGATACAATTAATAATAATTATCCATACGGTAATCTTTTTACTTGGGAAAGGTTATACTCACTTAGTTATCTGAATAATTTTCTTGTTCTTGATATTTTGTCTTTTTATTGAATCCATAGTATATAATATTCCTTCATCTTTTTTGTTATTATAGTAAAGACCAATATTATTCTATAACATGTAACAGATTTAAAATAACCAAAGTAATCTTATTTTCCTATATTTATATGGTAAACATGTGAATTTATTTTCTTTATAATAAGTAGTTGAGAGGCAAATATTAGAGGAAGTGCTTAATCGCCACTTAAGTAGCTATGATTGCACCATTTCTTAAGTAGGACATAACAAATACAAGAAGAGTTCTGCAGATTTTGATTAGAAACTAGTTTACTGAAGACAGCTTAATTATCCTGTGTAATAAAATAATTTTAAAAATCAAAATTCCAAATGACAAATTTTTCACGCAAGTATGAATATATTTTGTATTAATATTATATTTTTAATATTTATTTTTAGATAATTATACGTTTTGTAAGTAGTTTACTCAGTTTCTATTTTAAAACACATTATTTCATTGGCTACATGATGCTACAAAAGGTATAAAAATAAAAAGAAGTACAATAAGTATGATGTATACTCATTTCCATAACAAAGACATTTGTTCACGTCGAAGAAAATCTTTTCCTGTCTATTCTCCTTTATGTTAAATTACAATTGCAGTTATATAAAGCAGCATTTAGATGAATGATTTTTAAGAATGTACAAGTGTAATTCAATCATGGAAACGTGCTTTATCATAAGACCTACTGCCACCCACTGTAAAATAAATATATATAAAAATTGATTAATTCATGCAAATTATATTCGCAATTAAGAAATATTTCCGTTTAATGAAGGAAAAGATTCGGATTATAATATAATAGCTTATTATTTATTTTTATTTTCATAATTTAGTAATAATAATGTATACCAGATTTAACTTTTCAACCTCCAATTTTAAATAAAATATTTAAATAATTTTTTGCCCTATCTTCATGGTGATAAATCGCTACATATATTTTACTTATGACTACTTATACTTCCTTCAGAATTTCCTTTATAAGTGTGCATTGCCGAATGTGCTAACGCATTCGCTTAACTGCGCCTGCGCAAGAATTATCTGTCATGGCGGGTGACATTGCTGCACGTAACGAGAGCGATCGCAACGTGCTTGCTTCGCGCGTGTTCGATATATTTATCAGTAATAAAACCGTGAAACGATATACCTGAGCTTGATAGGATTATTATATCGACTTCACTGTGATTTCCAACTGTATACTTGTGAATGAAAATCGTGATGTTTACCTCGCGTATAGCTGGTCGCGTCTCGTTTGAGGTTATGGGACAAGGGAATTACCTTTACTGTATCTCGCGTTACTGTGTGCCTCCCAGTGTACTGTCGGTATATTTCCCGAACATATACCGGTTTCGCACCTGTTCACCTAACTTGTCGCAGCGGATATTCATTTACGACTTGTTGCTGTGTTCCACAAAAATGACTAAATATTTCTGCCGATACAATTACCGTTATCGTTTACCATAAGCTTTACCATTCGGCTTCGCCATGGCAATTTTATACACTTTGTGTATAATTACCAACTATGACGAGGCTTTCTTTCATCACAGACCGCAGATACTATTGGTAACGTAATTATCCATGGAATTCGTTTTACTTTCAACGTATGCTAATTTCTTATTGCCATATTAATACCTCTTCATCTTTTTTCGATAGGCGATGGATATCGTGATGATATACACGATGTAATGTTTTGCGAATAGGATTATCCAGAAGAAGCGATATCATTCTGCATGAAAATATATGCGACATATTTTATAATAGGAGTTGTACCTCGATATATTTCACGAATAGGTAGCTATATATACGCAGTCATACCTCGGGAGGCTGAACATTTTAAAAATAACGTTTCCATTTTCACAGTCTTAGAACGATCCTTGACCTCCCACTTCGATTTCTCAGCGGCTATACCTACGTGTACCTACGTACCTACGCCATTAGACATTCCTGGGTATTATATTCATAATCTATATATTCGTACCACCAGTGATAAGCCAACGGTTGGACCAATTGCCTCATACCTAGAAATTATCTTTCAGTTTCATCGTGTATATATATTCTTAATAATTTGTTGTTTTTATTATTAGAAATTTTAATTAATTATATTTATATTTGTTATATATATATATGTTATATGTATTATATATATTTATATATTTATAATTATATTGTATTATATTATACATTATATACAATAATATTTATTATATATAATATGCAGGGTGTTTTCGAAAAATATGTACAACAAAGCATCAGGTGTCTTATAAAAAGCTATAAGACACCTTTCTAAAAAATTTCGAATAACTGTCTTCCGTTTAAAACTTGGTTTTTGAGAAAATCGAATTTGAAAATTCGATTAATTTTATATTTGTATTAAAAAACAACTATAAATACAATTCAATTACAAAATTGTTAAAACTGTCATCTTCGTTGTATACAAACTCTGGTCCAATTACAAGTAGTATAAAACGAATTTTCCAATTCGATTTTCTCAAAAACTAATCCCTGCAGATAGATTGTATTATTCTGTACTTTTTTAAATACTTTTTAATGAACAATCACCTGGTGCTTGCCTATACATATATTTCAGAGGCAACCTGTATAGCAATATAACATATATTACATACATTATCATATATCAAATTGCAAATATATTTGATTATTTATTTATTAAAAGGCAGACATTTTTCTGTCACGACTGTACCACAATAACCAAAGATTACGACCGCTACATAACGATTAATTAGCTTCTCGTTTCGTACAGGCCTATAATAGTACCTAGTAATTCGTATCTAATCTGACTGCGTTCGGTTCTGTTGCAGGAACAGCTTAAGCGTCGTTCGCACCGACAAGAAGGGACGGAAGGAGATTCCGGAAGATATCTCCGGCTTTTCGTGGGAAATACCGACCTTCCATCGTACGTGAGAATAACCGCGAGAGGTCGGCCTTGAGGTGTGGAAGTACACACGGAGTGGTAGTCGTCGAGCCAGGCAACCCGGTATCGGGAGAGATTTATTCGAGTTTCACAACCTCTCTCGATCAGCGGCACCGGTCGTGACCTCGATAGAGCTCATCCACCTGGTTGGATAACTCCGGGCCGAGCAGCCGCCGCAGGACCCTGAAAGGTCGAGCTTCCCTGGCAGTCTCGCTCTCGCGAACCTCCTCCTCCTGCTTGGTTCCACGGGCCACCGGAAGTCACACGATGTAGTGGCTCCGCTGGCGATTCCATCGCGCGATTTTTCCTCGATCACCTCGCACCGAACGGGACCCTCTGTTATGTGTTGCGTGTACACGCGTATGCGTGAGTGTGTCTGAAGACCAGACCCAGTAGACAGTCGGATATTTTTGTGTCAGCCGGACAGTGTGGCAGCGCGCGCGCGCGCGCCAACCATGAAGACGATGGGCGACGTGGTCGCGGACCCAGTCGAGGAACAGAACGGCACCTCGGGCTCGGCACAGAACCCCACTGCCGGCAAGGAATTCGGCCAGAAGACCCTCAGGTCGCTGAAGAGGGGACTAGGCAAACTTTGGAGGAGGCACCGTGGTAATGCCTCGATCACCGAGTACGACCCTTGCTATAAGGTCGCTTATCTTGGGAACGTTCTCACTGGATGGGCCAAGGGTAAGCTGCTCGGTTTATCTGATTTTCTTTCTTTTTACGCTGCACACACCGCTCATTAACACATTGATCACCGTTAATACCACTTTCGCGCCATATGAACTTTTTTATTCCGCATTTTTGGCGTTATGAATTATTGGACGATACGCCTAATTGGTTTGTTACAGGTTCTTCATTGACTATATTATATTATATTGTTTATATTTATTTTTTCTTCTATCCAATTCTTATTATTTTTTGAATACTTATTGTTGGTTAGATGTTAATTTATCAAATAATTTGATAGATTTAAATACTCGCATACGTAATATACAGGGTGGATCATTCAATGTGCTCACTTTTATAGTTTTCTATTTTATCTTGAAGATTTTATCATGTCCTATTGGCGGCAAAATAATTTTTTATTAATTCTCTAATAATTAAATAATTGGAAATAATTGTGTCAGTTATTTGTGAATAAGGTACCGGTATTATTCATGTGTGAAATTTTAAATATACGGGGTGTCTGTTTTATCCCTATACGGTGAAATATGTTTCAAGGAAGAGGCGTTACGAATTCAAAAATAAATTACATACACAAAATACAAGGAAATAAGAGAAGATTAATTGGTTGATAAATTAAAATGCAATTCTTCATTTCTAAGAAAAAATACTATGCTACTCATAACAGAAAATTATGAGGTTAAAGGAATTTAATAATTGAAAAAGTTATGTTAGAACATATAAATTATTCATTTTCAGTTGTATGTGACTCAATACTGTTTTATAATAAGCAATTCCACTTTAAAAAATGTCGTTTTTATTTATCAAATCTTCTAACAGCATTCAATGACCCTCTTCATGTCAAACAACTTTTATTTAAACTTGCTTAAAAAATATTTCATTGCATAGTGATAAAACAGACACCCTGTATATGTTTTTACATAGATACATACATTTTTGTAAATTTCTATATACATTCTATATTCTATACTATATAGTCTTATATTATATTATATTATGTAGGAAATATTATACTATCATATAGGGTGGATCGTATAACGTGACCACTTTGATTATCTTCAATTATTTAGTTATTGGAGAAACCATATAAAATCATTTTGTCATAAATGCTAGGATATGAAAGAATATTTAGAAGACAATGACAATTAATTTTTGCTAAATTGACCGTATTTATAAAGGCAAGATAAATCAACTAAAAACGAAAACGATTGGAATTGGTCACCCTATATATTCTATATATTATTTTGTCATAAATGCTAGCATATGAAAGAATAATTAGAAGACAATGACAATTAATTTTTGCTGAATTAACTGCAATTATAAAGGCAAGATAAATCAACTAAGAACGAAAACGATTGGAATTGGTCACCCTGTATATTCTATATTCAATATTATATTACATATCATGATATAAAAATTTAAACAGAAATAAGATTTACGATTAACACATCTCCAAATGAAGTACATAGAGAGAAAAGATAGAAATGAAAAGCATTGAACATTTATACCTAGATCGACTTCTGATAGATAAACTCGGTCGCACGACCAGCGCCATCTGTTGACGCAACGCTGATATTAATCTGAGTTCAAACTCATTTCATTCGCATTTCAACACATCATATATTCCCATTTTGTACCTGACAAATCAAATTCCGCTCGTTCTGTACGAAAACAGTCGGCCCTCGGCAGAAGTCACTCTCGAAACTAGTCGATCAATGACAGAAGCCATGTTCGAAAGCAGCAGTCGTCGGAGTGTTAAATCCCGACGCGCTTTCGCGCCGTATTCGTCCGTTTCGTCCCATGCTACTCGCGTACGTCGTTCTTGATCGATGACGTTCGCCTTTTACGAAATGGTCGCCACTCGCGGGCTTTCGTAATGGCGGCTGCGCAAGAGGAAAGCGTGTGTACGATCGGTATTTTTCGCTTGCGAAAAATACGTGGAACATTGTCGGGACATTGGTATTAGCGACAGCTGCAAGGAATTATCGGTTGCAGCCGGGTTTCATCGATTTTTCATTTTCCTCCGATGCAATTTTCTACAATTAGCTTTTAGTACCGATCATTGATAAACGCTGTGCACCCTTGCTTATCAAGTGGCTCGAAATACCGATGTAGCGTTTTATTACCGTAATTAATGCGTACTTTCTTCCTACGTGCGCGTATGTAGCTAAAATCTTATCTGCGCTGGTATACGTCTACTTTAAACGCATTAACGACGATTTTGTTTTCTATTTCGTTTATACCTGATATATGTACCAATCGACGTTCCTCGCGTTTATGTGTACACGGATTAATACGCGAGTGAAATTCGAGTTAACTGACACTTCAGATTTATTGCATATGGAATTATATACGAGTTCCGCCGACTCGTTATTGGCACTATGATCAGAGTCGGTGATGATAATCAAACAAATACCTCGCAACAAATACCTTGTTGTCCGACGTGGTCGTTGCAATAAATTACAGCAGAGTAAACGTGAAACCAATTCTTGAGAAGGATCCGACCAGATTAGGTAATTCACCATGTTTCAACTTTCTGATTCATGGGGCGAGGCTTTCTTGTATTATATGCGTAGGCAATTACGACTACAAGAAATTAATTTTTATGTGTTTTTTAAAATTCGGAAATCACTTTTCTCAAGTAGCAGAAGATAGAATCATTAACACTATCATGGGGGTTAAAGTGACTTGTTTCGGCCATTTTGTTTTCGCCATTGTTGAAAATGCACAGCTGTTCCTGGCAAAAATTGTATCGATCTTTATTCAAATAGGGTCACAATTTCATATACTCTTTTATTTTCGTTGTGTCATATTAATTAATATGCATTGCATACATTGTATTTAGATATGCATTACCGACGAGTAGTTTTAGTGTTAAATCGAGTTTCTTGTGTCAAATACAGATTTTTATTTTTCCAAACGCGAAACTTCTGATATTTCGAAACAAATTTGTATCACTTAGGCCACTTTCGTAACCGTCGACACGAGTACATTAGGGATCAAAAGTATTCTGACATAAATTGTTTATCTTTGGTAGGATCAACTTAATACTCAATATCTAATTAAATTATAATTAATTACCAGCCAGACAAATGATTCTTTGATTAAAAATTTGTTGGGATTAAAAATTCTGCATTCAGTGCTATTGTCTTTTTACACTTTACTTCTATTTAAAAATTTCTTTACTGCTATTTAAAAATTATTTTGTTTATTTATCAGTGTAATAAACAGAATTATTTATCATCCGCTTTCAATTGTAAAAAATATACCTTTTATTTAAGAATGATTTACTTTACTGCTAGAAAAGGGGGTATATAAATTGTCAGTTAGTTCAGTGTTAAATAAAATTATAAGTAAAATTGGTTTTAATATTACCAGATATAAATTATTGACTCAATATTCAATAAGAAAATTTCCTGCAACTATTTTGTTAAAAAATTGAGATAAAAGGTTGTCTTGCAAACTGATAGGAAAACTATTGCAATTGGTGATATCTATTGATATCTAAACTCAATGAGTCAAATAAAAAGAAAGATTGTTTAACAGATATTACAAATTTATCGTCTATGGATGGAATAAGAAAGTATTGAGTCTCCTTTTCAATCGTAATTTTCTTTCATCTTGCTCGTTTTAATTAGTTTAGTGACGTTTATAATCCCTGGACATTCAGTTATAATATATTATATCTGCTAAAATTTTACCTTTCTGACTATAGTATAAATGATAGGTAGTTTTTGGGTGCTCAAATTGTTCTTAACCCTTTCACGAGTAAGCGTCACGGCAGTCTTAAGACCATTTTCCACTTAACTCACTAGCGCCACCACGGCCTATATCTGCAATACGTGTCTATCACAAATATCATATATATATAGTATTATTTTCTAATTTTACTGACATAATCTTAGAATTTTCTTCTATCTACGTGTGTCATATTGTTTACACAATATTCTTTTCATAAATTAGTATTGCTATAGTATTAATAAATGTGACTCACGAGCCATAAGGATTACAAACTTATCACACCTTATTGCTTGAATTAAAAATAAAAATTACATATACTTGCAAAATAATGGAAAGATTAAGGATATTGTATATCGTCATTAGGTTGTTCTTGATTGACGACGATTAGCAATGACGGTTCTTTGAGAAAATGGCATAAAATTTCGAATAGCAAGTGGACTGTAAGGGTTATCTTGATACTATGTATTTCTATGCCATGTGCTATCAGGGCTAATATTTATAAGGATCCTTGGTAGAGCTGTGTATTTTGCATTGGATAGTATGAATAATGGAGTTTCAGAATTTGAGGTGCAAGGGTAACCGTTTTTCGGAAAGACGAACTGAATTATTATACTCCATATGTTAATCCTTGAAATATTTCCGATATACCGTCGTGCCATGTTATATGGAATTTCAAAAATAAATAAATTGTACATAAATCAGACCTATATAAAAGCTGCATTCTCAAAGTATCGAGTTGCGATTGACACGGTTAATAAATAAAATTTTACAATAGAAATTGTTGCGGCGGTAACAATACATGGAAGACGTGCCTTAGCGTCCTTTTCGAGGATTAACAAATTATAAATCAAAGACAAGGACTGTTAATCCTTGAAACATCGTTTCCGGTATACCGTTCATCCTTTTGCTTAGGACAGACTGTGTATCCGAATGTGAAGGCTCTGAAATTTTACAAGTACCAGTGTTGGGACCCTAGGACCGCAATGATCCAGGTCAAGTGGAGGACTGTTTTATGACCATATTGTCAGCTTGACTTCTATACACTCATTGTCACCTAAGCCACCACTTAGGTAAGCCGTAAGAGGCAACAATACGTCACTCTTAAGACGACAGGCATAAGGACCCAGATTATTTAACAACCACCACCACCGAAAGACGCTGGAGCTAGCACACACCCCCAATATTATTCGCAACCAATCAGTAGACAGAGGAAGCTTGTAAAACCACCGACAGAACAGTCACGAGGAGAGTTCTCCTAAAATACAGCCCACTTAACACCTCGAAGCAAGACACAACCTTCCTCAAAAAGTCGTCCTTCACTGATCATCAGCAACTATGATCAACCTAGTGACGATATTCACCATATAATATTATCATACTTCAGGTACTTGGTGTTTATGGTAGCCAAGCATCAATGTGTCATCGTATTTTAGGGGTATAGAGTAATGGGGTACTGGGATACAGGGTTGGCAGTATGGTATACCCTAATGGGAGTAATAATACCACCAAAACGATATTTCAAGGATTAACAACCACTATTACAGTTGTATACGTCCTATTACAATTGACTTAGGCTTGTCTCCAAAATTAATTAAGCATTAATTTTGTTTATTGTGATTTATGACTGAAAACATGTCTTACAATATGGAAATCAAAATCCAACTCTTTAAATTTAAAATTCAGTTATATAAGAAGATAATGTTTAATGAGATACTGGCTAGGGAGACTGTCAGGATAAAACTCTCTAGAGCTGTAATTCATTTTTTAATTTCTTTTTCTGACCTTTGGTATCTTCGTTGGATTAATTAGCAGTATCCATGATCTGGTATTCGATTGTACCTTGCAGAACAAGTAGCGAGTCGAGAATAACGTAAACGTGTGCGAAAAATTGCATGAGTCACTGGACGTGAACAAAGTGTGTTTGGTCAAACGACAGATGTGTGAACGAACAATATTTAGTCTTGGATACTAGAAGTGTGAAACGATACTGTTTCAACCGAATGCTTGAGTCAGTGACGTGAACGAGAATCGCATAGCCGTTTAAATCATTTAAATATTTAGGTGGACATAGGTGGACATGTCTTGGAGCTGTCTGTGTGGGATGAAAGCTAGGATAATGGAATATATAATAGTTACAATGGCTAGAGCAACAGAATATATAGTAGAGTAAATAGAAAAGAGAACTATTCTTTTAAAAAGAGATATATAAATGATTAACTGACAAAAAGAAACGAGTTAGGTAACCTAATAATTGTAGAGTTTATTCTACCATAATGTAGTCAAGGTACAGTTACTCATTACATAATATTCTCATTTAGTATAATTTAGTCCCTCGTTTAGTATTTTTAATTATTTACTAGTAACTCGTTTATTATAATATTATAGTTGTTCATTATAGTTGCTCATGGAAGTGTTTTATATTAATAATTATTTATTTTAATTAATAATTATTATATTAACAATATTAAATTAATATTAAATTAAATTAATAATTAATTAAATTTAAATTATTATTAATATTAAATTAATAAAATAAGTACTTGAATTTGAATTTTCAAAATTATACTGCATTTAGTGTAAGATTTAGTGTAGATGAAGAATGAGAAATGAGTCTGACAAATATTGAAGAATTTATGGGAACATTCAAATGAATATATTTTTTACAGGGGTTACCAAAATATTCCAACGTGAGAAGTATTTCTGAATTAGTATGTGTTATCGATAATATTTATAATAAATGGAATCTTCAAACCTAACCTAACCTAACCCTTTTTTTTTTCACGTGGGGGAAATCTTCCAAAGATACCCGGCCCCCCTAGGGGAGGGGGCGGGGTTATGTGGGATTTTTACCCACTAAAACCCCCACGATGGCCAGCCCTTCGCATTTCGCGGCGACGCAATTGCCAGGACGCCCCCGCGACGCAACCGTAGTTCCCTCCCGGACCTAACCTAACCTGACCTAACCTAACCAAAATTTATTTGAAAATATATTTGAACCATATATTTTTATCAACAAATTTTTTAAATCAGAATATAATATTATGAACAAAATTTAATTTAATTTGGCTGTCTGTGTAATTTCTCACAATATAATTTTACTTAAAAAGCATAATAAAACTTAATATCGATTAACTGTGCTATTAAAATAATTATAATTATAATATTAACTTCCATAAATTATTTTCAATACGATAATTTTTAAACACCACATTTGCGTTCGATGTGTTTTCACAATTATACTCATATATGCCCACCACTGACGTATTATAACTAGTCCAACACGCATACTTAATTGACTGGTCGCAATTATTATATTATTATAATTAAGAGTTTACGACGGGAGCGTTGGAATACTTTCGCGAGGGACTGTATACTAAACTAGTGCCACGTTCACTTACCTCCACAGCTCACCTGGACACCTATAAACGGCAGTGGAATTAATTTCCTAACGAGCGGAGCGCCGCCAACCTTGCGCGGATAAATGATTAAGTAATCCTCGCGGACAAACAGCATTTACAGACACAGAGGTTAGACCAAGAGACGCGACGGGTGTGCATACTCCGAATCGTGAACTCGGGACACATGAATGACCAGCCGGAAGTGCGCAGTACTTCTTGCAGTTAGCTGGCTAGCAAGGTTAACGTCTAACTAGCGCAATCATACATTCGATCCATTGGTACCGGCAGCGGCCGCCTTAAAAAGTAACTAGCCAGCCTATAAATAATTCCACTCCATCCATCTATCGTAAACTCGCACGCGTATTAAAGGAGCCGAGCTAGTTACGAGCCTCGTAAAGAACGGTAATTGCTTCGGAGGTATGACAAGTAAATGAAACACATTTCTGATTGGAGCTTGAGGTAGGCCTTAATCGATTATCGCGAACCAGTACTGGGTACAGGAGATTGGAGAGATTAGAGGGATCGAATTCGAATTCAAATTTCGTTTGGTAGGGGAAGATTGAAATTTTGGTTAACTCATTAGCATCATACGAATTGATGAAAAATATGGTCGACAAATTTTGCCGTTTAGAAAATATCGAGAACTTATCATTTTTAGGTTATGTCTAATGAAAAGAAAAGATAATTAAAAATTTATCTCTTTGAGTTGATACACGAACGAATTCTTAGTTTTATTATATGACTTATAGTTATACTGGGTGGCCATTGAAAAATTGAACAATGTAAAACAGAAATAACCTATACAAACACAGTTTTAAAAATTTTTTTTTTTATTTTATTTGGGAAAATAGACATAACCTATAAGAAAAAGAAAATAAGCAAATTAATCTCTTTGCGTTGATACATGAATTCTGAGTTAGAATTTTCAGTTCTATTATATAACTTATAGTTGTACAGGGTAGTCACTAAAAGACTAAACGATATAAAAGAAAAATAACCTATACAAACACGGTTTTTTTAAATTTTTTATTAATTTATTTGGGAAAATTGTGCATGTGTGTAATAACCTACAAAAAAAGAAAATAAACAAGTTATGACTTTTTCAAACCTTCATACCTTCCAGTTTTTCAATGACTAACCTATACATATTTAAAAAATAATTGACGACTTTGAAAAAAGTATTCACCCCCATGGAGCTTAGCAACTTTTCCCCTAGACATTCTTTTTGTACCATCAGAGACATCAGAGACATCACTCGGTATAAAAAAGACACCCGGTATACGTTAACGATGCAAGTAAGTTAGGGAGGCTTGAACGAAAGTGGTGAATTGGTTAAAATGACAGATTCGAGTTGAACTGATACAGCATGTCTGATAGCGAACCGTCCGATAGCTGAAAAAGTGGGTTCTCCATTATCTAAACATAGAGCAATTTGATGTCTCGCTACTCGAATGTTCTACTTTTTGTACAAACATTTGATTGTGCGAACGGTGTGTGTCTTTCATTATTTTAGCGTGAAATTGACATTATGCGAGTTAAATATACGTCGAGAGATGTGCGATGTTAACTACTCTGTCGAAATGGGAAATAAGATAGTACATTATAACTAAGTAACAGTGAGGTTAATACAGACAAAATGTATAGGGTGTCTCAAAATTCACGTAAGATTTGATATCCTGTATTTGATCAGGCTCATTTTTCTCAACTTTCTCATTGTTTCTCAGCAAAGTGATAAAGGAATTTTTGTTCCTTGGAAGATGCTTTTAAAAGTCCTAAAGAAACTTCATTTTCAGGCGATGCTAAAAATGGCTTTGTTTTAATATTCTTCTTTTGAGAGTATATTAAAAAATTCATTTTTGATCATGAAATTCGCTAAATTATTAGTCATGATTCTTTAGCTCCAGATCATATAACTATCTCACTGAACATACCTCTAAAATATCATATATCTTTGACCATAAATAGAACACCTCCAACGCCAGTATCATATCATCTAACCCATTTTTAAACACCACTTTCAGATTTCGCAAACCAATGGCGCCATCTATCTTCCCTATACCACATCAATTTCATTATAAACAGCCACCACTGATTAATCATGAGCAGATTCGAAGAGCAAACTCGTTTAAACTTAACACAACTTGCAAGGCATTTCCATAACCACGAAACTTTAATGTGCTTAAAAGACCACGATGTTATAATGAAATATTCTCTGAAAGAGGTTAGTACCTCTTTTAGAGCCTGAAAAAGCAGACCCTCCTTTTTTCTTAAACTATTTTTCCTTCTCTGCTTTTTCTTTAATACTAACTTTATTATTATAGCTATTAAATTTTACTGCGTAGCTTCCTTTGATTTATTCATAAACAAGTTAGTTTTCTCCACGTCAGTTCCAATTAGTCAGAAATAATTTTACATTAAATTACTTTCTGATATATAAAATGTTGCAAGGAAGAACGCATTTAATGTAAAATGCTTCTAATTGCATATATAGTACGATGAGAAGGATAACGCGAGTACACTTCGCATCCTAAGATAGTGGAATTTGGGTCAAGCGCGGTATCTATATGAAAGGGTGGGTGAGGTGAGCACTTGCGAGAAACGTGTTGCGCTCAGCGTCCCTCTGGTGGCGACTGCGGGAAGCTCACCGCACCGCACTGGTATTCTCGTACATAGAAGGATCTTTTAAACGCGTGTCGCGATTCGAAGCTTCGAAAAGTCACGTGATTAATAACCACCAGTGACGACAGACATTTGCTTACCGAGCAATAATTCTGTTCAAGCATGGAATGGAAAAATATTGCGAAACGATGGTTGGACATCGAATTTTGAATCTTCTTTATGTACCGGACAAATCGTCCTCGAACGTTCAGTTTCTAAGAACTTCTTTCACCCGCGTGACCTCCTAACCACGCTGTATCGATTTGGCACGAATCTCGCGAAACATCGCGTATTTTTCAAGATCGGCCGTATAAAACGAGTTTCGTGTACTTAAATGGGAACCTGATTCACGGTGATTAAAAGTCTTTTCTTTCCGCGCGAAACTTAAAGACATTTCAGCGTCGTCATTCGTTTTATTAAAACCTCGCAAACTTCTTTCAGCCTGCTTTATTTCCATCTACTTGTATCGTTCTCTTTTAATAGATACAAGTATTTTTTTTTTCCTTTTTTTTTTCACGTCAAGTGACTTTTTATGGCAGATATAATTTGTATATCCTGTTTCGTGTCGCTTTTTATTTTTGGCTAGTGAAGACGCTAAATAAAGTGCGAATATAAACTTTTCAGTTACATATCGATTTTAAAGGAATTTTAAAAAGATCTGTCTTATATAACCCGAATTTGAGTTTTAAAAACATTTATTTTTCTAAATGCTTTTAGATTAAGTAAGGTATAGTGAACATAAAATGTGCAATATGCATCTTCCATTATTTCAAGGAACATTTTTTTATTGAATTAGGTGGTTTTTCTTTTTGGATTCTGATTTTGTATAAATTCTACATTATTTTATCTATATATGTTATTTTCTATGCTTTATACCGTAAGTTGGTATATTATAAAATCACATGAACAAAAATTGGTATAGAATGTTTTATGTTTTTAGCTTATTTAATTATCAAAATTTTTATACATACATAAGTTAAAAATTTCTAAATA
>NW_016910450.1:346408-385961 GCF_001483705.2 Eufriesea mexicana
AGGAAGTTGAGATTTATATCAATGAATGAAATTATAATGAAATTTATATTAATATATATATAAATTTATAAGAATTCCTTGTCAATATTTAAAAGAAAAAATTGCAATATGCTGAAAATGCAAAATAATAAACAAAGTCTCGGTAATAATTTTATTTTATTTTAAAAATTATTTTCACAAAAATTTCTTTATATAGAAATTTTCCTTTTCTTAAATAAATTTAAATTTGTAGACTTTTATTATAATTTAATTGTTTAAACAAATTTGAGGTAAAAATAAATTTTGTTATTAACTTGTTCAAAATTAAAGCTTAATAAAGCTAAATTAATTCATACTAAACTCTTTTTTGAATGATCTGTGAATGTGACAATATATTTTTGATACATATTAATATTCTATTACGCCATATTGATTAATTTCATATACGTAATACAATATAACAAATTCCACTTTTAACCACATTTCTCACCACCTCATGCTCCACTTTTCCAATTTCAAAAATTTATTAACTCATCCCTATACTATTATTCGTTATCACCATCGTGCCAATACGAAACAATTAATTTCCAAAAATTGTCTTCAACTTATATCCATGGCAATACAAAAAGATACTACATGTCAGAGTTTTAAAAAATTCTAATTTATTCATTAGGTAACAAATTATATTTATTAAAACAAAAAGAGTAGACAAATCTCACACTTTTAAAAAAACTTAAAAAAGAAAAAGAAAGAAGTAGAAAAATTGCAATTTAATTGAATGCTAATAAGAACCTATCCAATAAGATACCTATCCAAAATTTTGAACAGTAATATATCAAAAATGAGAATAAACGAATCACACACGTACATCTCAAATCAACAATAATCCTCCGCATCGTAAACGAAATAAAACAAAATATAAATTACAATAATAAATAAAGAAAAAAAAAATAAAAGATAAAGAAGAAAAGAAAATCAAAATGTCAATGCGAAATTTCGTACTAATCCAAAAATTCTGAAAAATTCTGAACAGTAATGTATCAAAAATGAAAATAAACGAATCACACACATACATCTCGAATCAACAATAATCCTCCGCATCGTAAACGAAATAAAACAAAATATAAATTACAATAATAAATAAAAAAAAGAAAAAATAAAGAAGAAAAGAAAATCAAGATGTCAATGCGAAATAAAACAAAATATAAACTACAATAGAGAAATAAAGAAAAAAAGAAAAAAGAATAAATAAAAAAAAGAAAGAAAGGAAATCAAAATGTCAACGCGAAATTTCCGCGGGGCAACGCGTGGCTAGAGGTTAAAAAGAAAGAAGCGTTGCGCAGTGCAACGACCGGACATAGGCGTATGCGGAGGGGGACTCCTACTTTCTCTGCATACCTTCGCCTCGGACTGGGTCGGCCTTAATCATCGGGAACGTCATTATTACGGTACGTTTATTCGAACCACCTATTTCACCGTGATTAATTAATTCCCAACTGCCTTCGGAGGACATTTGCAGCTCCCACCCCTTTGGAAGGTCGCGATTCGATCAGCGAATGCGGTGATTTACTTTCGTAATTTACTTTCCACGGAAATCGTACTTCCAGGGAACTTGGAATGATTATAATTTTTAGTGATCGATAGCGATCGGATAGTCACGATCGATACTTTCACCGATTAGAGATCGATACGAGCTAACGTCTTAATTGCGTCGGAATTGATCATGCCGGATATTATCGGGTAAATTAAAATGCTTGTTGAGCTGAAACTGCAAAAGGTGTATTGGTCTTAGGTGACGTAATTTTGATTCTTATGGTTGTCAGGGTATCATAGTAGTTTTGGATATTTTCCGGATTATAGCCCATTCCTGTTGAGCATTTCAGTCGATGAGCTAGGAAGAGAATATTATTTGCGAATGATATATTCTGGTCTGTCATAGTGATCGCAGATCATAGTGATCTTTGAAGGAGCTTTTAACATTTCCCGGATAAACTTACAAACTTGGATGATTATTAGTAGTTCCTTCGTTTTGTCATCAGTTATTACTTGCTTGGGGATACTGAAAATAGACCTGGATGTAATATTATTCCTGCTTCGATTCATCTGCCCTAAAAGCATAGGACTTATCCTCGCAGGAAAGAGTAATAATAGACAGAACTATCTGCGTGAAGACCCAGACTGACCAGTAGCAGACGGATCACCGTGCACAAAAGATCCATTACCCTAAAGACAGGTAGAATAATGGTAAAAGTCAGACAAAATTTGCCTAGAACTCAATTAGTATAGAATAACATCTGAATTTTTGCAAGGATTGATGCAGCATTGACATAGACCTAAATCACCGTAGCAGAAACGTATCCGATAGCGAGTACAATTATAGAGTATCACTATAGTCACTATGTTGACTTGGAGATTCTTGAATGTGCCAGGAAAATGCTTCCTTTGATCTGCAACAGTGTCTCATACCATAATTATCTATACTCATACAAGAATGTTCGTAATGTAACGTAATTTAGGGATATTTGTAGATAAGAAAAGTTGATTTTACGTTGAAAGGATTGATCATAGGACCTGTATTAGCTTGTTTACTATGCAGGACCACTATTCGAAACGTTTGTATAACTCATATTACTGATGAAGGGTTAATGAAACGTCTTTTACTGCTCTTAGTGAGCACTATCAGCCCTCCAAGTCTTGAGAAATCGATTTTACGTTGAAAGGATTGATCATAGCACCTGTATTAGCTTGTTTACTGTGCAGGACCACTATTCGAAACGTTTGTATAACTCATATTACTGATGAAGGGTTAATGAAACGTCTTTTACTGCTCTCAGTGAGCACTATGAGCCCTCCAAGTCTTGAGAAATCGATTTTACGTTAAAAGGATTGATCATAGGACCTGTATTAGCTTGTTTACTATGCAGGACCACTATTCGAAACGTTTGTATAACTCATATTACTGATGAAGGGTTAATGAAACGTCTTTTACTGCTCTCAGTGAGCACTATGAGCCCTCCAAGTCTTGAGAAATCGATTTTACGTTGAAAGGATTGATCATAGGACCTGTATTAGCTTGTTTACTGTGCAGGACCACTATTCGAAACGTTTGTATAACTCATATTACTGATGAAGGGTTAATGAAACGTCTTTTACTGCTCTCAGTGAGCACTATGAGCCCTCCAAGTCTTGAGAAATCGATTTTACGTTGAAAGGATTGATCATAGGACCCACATTAACACTTGACACGATGCTGTGCACAACAGGGATCAGGACTTCGATTCGAAACGTTTGTACAATTCATGTTATTGACGAAGGTAACATGAAAGGTCATGTTAACACTAGAACTAGCAACCCAGTCAAAATGACTGGTCCCAGAATTTTCCTTGTTGCAATCACCGAACACATACACCTGCTTTAAGAATAAAATTGGTATCAACTCATATTAAGAAAGAACCGTAATCAATATATTCACTCATATTCATCGTATCGCTGAAATTACTATAATCTGTGCACGTTATAGTTAGGTACCCATTAAAGATTGGTAGTTCTATTGTTAATGACACGTCCTTTACTGCTCTCAGTGAGCATTATATGTCTTCCAAGCCTTGAACTCTATTTTCTGAACACCTTTTCCTCACGATGGCTACCCCGTTTGTCACGTGACACAGACCCCAATGTCGTGACGCCTATCAAGTATCGAGATGGGGAATCTACTACTAGTAACCGTGACCTTACGGTTACTTGGGTGGACAGTCCATTTAACCCTTTGCACTCGGCGAATTTTTCGTTACGGGAAAATAGTAATTCGAAGATTTTCCGCCACCAGGTCGACGATATTTCTAAAACGATAAATAAGAGATCATATGCAAATTAAGACGTAGAATTATTTTACTTCGATATTCCACACATCGTTGGCTAATTGTAAATTTGATATACTAATTAACATCCATCTTTAGAATATGATTAAATGGTGACTGAGAGACACCTCTCGAGTACAAAGGGTTAAGAACCATCCTTCTCTTTTCCCCACTTCAACTGTTGAACAGTCCTCGTAAATCTAAATCGTCAGAGTAACTCTACAGTTTAGGTTAATGCATATAATTATATGCCGTACATACGTGTTACTCGCCATATGTTCTTACAGTGGAATGAATGGTTATATATTTTTGGCTTCATTTCCTTTTAACCTGCTTTTTTATTGTTTCTTTGATTATTGACGAGCATGTAAATGGGACGTCACTTGGCTCATAAAAAATCAAGGTCAAGTATTTGTCGCACTTGTCTGCCAGTGATACGAGTCAGGAATGTGCTGATCGAGTAGTTCACTCTTGTACGCAGCGCCCAGTGCATATGTACACTCGTACACGAAAGTATTCCAACGCGTACATTTACGCCGTTGATTAACTGAAAAATGTGTGTTAAAATGAGATATTTAGAAGAATGTGGATCCACGCAGTAAGGAGAAAATACCAAGATTATGTTGGTAAAATTAGAAAATAATTCAACAGCCTGTATAATATACATATTACTTCTATCGGAGATATGGACCGTGGTGGCGCTAGTGAGTTAAGTAGAAAATCGTTTTAAGGTCTAGATAAGCAGCAGAGGATGAATCAACAGCATACTGAAATTTCTTATTTCTCAATTAGTGCTACTTTTCACCAATATTACACGTTACTTATACAATATTTTTATAATTCAACGATGCTACATATTTATAACAAATGCATCGCAAACACTATACATAAATTTTAAGAGTTTCTTCTTGCTATATACATCATTACCGTTTCAAATATTTCATGGTAAAACTCACATATCACTTTTAAAAACAGCACATATGTACATTCGAATACATTCATGTATGAGTGTACGTATATAATTAAAGAGGTTATTGCATGGTACAGGTAATCCTGCTCTTAATATCATAGGGTTTATGACATAGATGCCAAAGAAATCTATTTTTCAGTGGTAAATTAAGTCATAATATCTAATGTAGGAGACTATTTGAAGTCTAGTTTGAAATCTGTGTCTTCATAAATATAAAAGTAACTAGAATTTCTAGGATTTGTAAGGATTACTAGGACCTGGTGTCTGCTAAGTGAGTGTTGATAGACGTCTCAAGGAACCCTTGACATAACATTGGAGTAATCTATAGGTACGAGAGCTACTTTCCCTTAGGCCAGGTCCCTTCATTCATTTGTACCACCACCTTGTTAACCTCCGAGCTACTAAGGTGGGCGAGATGCTTGTGGTTATATGGCCACTGGGGCAAGGTTGTTCACTGATTCGCTAGGCCTGTCTCCTGCTCTGTAAATTAGTATATAGCGTGATATAAATACGAGATTTGAAAGGTTCATTGACCCTTTCTTCACGATACACATATCCAACAGTACGTTTTCTCCATGAATATGTTTATAATAGACTTATAAAATTACTTTTTAAATATTATATAAGAATAATTGTTCTTATAATTATATTTCGTTATTGTAAATTTACTTACAACACTTCATTTAATTTATTTAATTTAATTTATTTGTATACTTTATTGCATTTAATTAAATAAAGTAAATAAATTTTCCACTTTATCTTTTAAAAGTAAGAATTTATATTAATTTATATTTATTAAAAGCAACAATTTACATTAAAATTGTTGTATATTTCATTGTTATTGTTATTTTGGATTTATTTTATTTATTCTTATTTACAAATTTAAAGTAGCATGTTTATTTGTGCGACTACATTTTTAATACTACGAATTTTGAAAATGATCAATAATGCTTAAAATTCCATATTTTTTAATTTTTGTAATATGTATATTAATTTATATTTATTGAAAGTAACAATTTACATTAAAATTGTTGTATATTTCATTCTTATTGTTATTTTGGATTTATTCTATTTGTTTTTATTTATTTTGAATTATTATTATTTTGGATAACAAATTTAAAGTAGCATGTTTATTTGTGCGACTGTATTTTTAATGCTAAAAATTTTGAAAATTATCAATAATGCTTAAAATTCCAGATTTTTTAATTTTTGTAATGTAAATATCAAATTTGGGATATTTATATTCTATTACATGTATTTTACGTAATATATACCTTGGTGTGCATTTTCATGCTATAAAATATATACTTCTAAGTATATATCGCATGCTATTGGGCAAATACCCTTAATTAATTTGAAGCTGAAATAAAGAACTATGCAAAAATAAAAATTTTTATTGCACGAAATCAGTTCAAGTGATCTTTCGTCGAATTTGTGAATGGCTTCCAGTTTTGTTTCGAACTCGTTCCCGTTGACCTTCGCGCCACTTTTGAAAAGAATGCAAATGCGTAGATCCAGCGAAATACCATCGTCTTCAACCTTCCATGACCTTTCAAACAACGCACATTTTTCGGTCTGTCGCGAGTTCAAATTTCGAAGACACGTTCTCACCAAAAATTGCGTGTTCCTTATCGCCGAGAAATCTGTGAATTTAAGAACATTTCTATGTACAGTCGGTGTAGAAAGTATTCGTTTAATTCGTATTAATCACACTGAAGCACTAAAATTCAACATATTATAATATTTTTATCGTAATTACTAATTTGCAAACATACGTTTGACATTTTTCAAAAATTTATTATTTATTATTTAACAAAAAGAAAAGAATATTCGCGTTGTTTATGCATGGATAAATGTAAATAAAAGATACACATATGTAACATAAAAAGCAAATAAATATAAACAAAAGACATACATATATAACATAATAAACAAATAAATATAAATAAACGAATACAAATACGTGAATATAAATAAACAAACGCACGTTACGTACGTTAAACGTTCCTCACAGAGCTACCGATGTACTGGCTATCCTGACTGATCGTTTTTACACTCTTGGAATGTCAACATTCAGTTATTTCGCTTATCATTTGTCACAAGAGTGCGCAAGGCTTCACTACCCTGGTAACGTAACAAAAATTATTTGCCTCTGGTTGCCTAAGTCACAGATTTAATCGAGATAAGCTGAAAATGAGGTACCTCGTGACCCCTACGCAACGTTCGGCTCGCCAAAAATGCAATATCTCGTGACCGGTACGCAGTGTGTCAATCCTCTGCACTCGACAGGTGACCTTCAGTCACCATTTCATAAAATTTGGAAGATCGATATTAATTAATACATAAAATTTAATATAATGTAACAGTGTGCGAGGTATCGAAGTCAAATAATTCTACAATTCTATTATTATACAATTCTTTATTTACAATTCTTCGAATTTCTACTCTTCTCTAGCCAAAAAATCGTCAAACGCAAATGGTTACAATTTTAAAATGTAAATATGACACGATCGACTTCGTACAATACTAATACTATAATAAATTTTGCAATCTATTGTCAAGCATTGGTAATATCGAAAATTTTGCAGTATTTATTATTACTGTGGTTACTCGGATCGGAGATGAAGTAAAATGGCAGGGAATGAAAATATGGCGGTGTGTTTACCAAATTCGTTGAAATATAAGAAATTACTGCTTGCGATTCTTCGATACGATCGATGATTCTTTAACTAATCTTGGTCGAATTCCGCGAAAGATTGCGATCTCAGCGATGAAACGTTCCACGATCGATAACCGAAATCGCCAATTAAACGAACGTTACTTCCGCCATAACCTATAAAAGCTGATCCCATGCTGGTCGCGTCTGAACGAGCCGCGGCCATAAGGCTGAAAAATGAATCCAGGGTCGCAGCAAAGTCAATATAGTTCAAGGTTATAAGAAATACCGATCGCGGCATTCATATTAATTAGTCGTAGTTATGAATCGATAGTTTCGATCACAGACAAAAAGTAATGGCGATTCTGAAGTGTCGAACGAGAAGAAGAATAAAATAAAATTTTGGAGAAATTCTCGAAAAAATGCGACGAATAAAAAATTCGAATTTTTATTTGCTCTCGGTTATGAGTGGCTAGTATAAATAATTCAAATTTTTTTTTTTTTTGAATAGCAAATACAAATGACGAAAATAATTTTTGGTTAACGAATAACCGAAATTATCGTGATTATAATTTTATAATTTTATTTATTTATTTATTTACTTATTTATTTACTTTATTTATTTATTCGTTTATTTATTTATTTACTTATTTATTTACTTTATTTATTTATTCGTTTGTTTATTTACTTTATTTATTCGTTTATTTATTTATTTACTTATTTATTTATTCGTTTATTTATTTATTTACTTATTTATTTATTTATTCGTTTATTTATTTATTTACTTATTTATTTATTTATTCGTTTATTTATTTATTTATGGGAAAATCCATTATATTTAATAATAGAGAAGGCAAAAAGTAAGGTACAATAATCGTTTGCCAGAGTGTGGTAATTCTACTTATGGGACCAGAATACAGAAAATGCGACTTATAAACTAAAGACTGGAACATATATAAAATCTGAGTGCTCTTGAAGGATTAATATTAAAATAATTAATATAGGAAAGTAGTTGCGGACAATTCTTTAAACTATTCGAAATTTTAAAAAGAAAAATGCATAGGAGAATTCATTTTAAAATTTATTTTCGTTATTGGTAACTACCTTTGCTCATTCTTTTGTTTTCATTACCATTACCATAATCAGCAACCAAAAATGGCGTGAAATTAATTATAAAACATATCAAACAATGAAAGGTGTGAAAATTTAAGAAAAGAATATTTTACGGTAATATAAAATATAGAATGTCCTGAAATTCACGCAAGATTCGAATTTCGCGCCATTTCTGCGGTAAAGTGTTACCAACGGAAAAAGGAGGCATCAGGGTTATTAGCCCTCTGCACTCTTAGTCGCCATTTAATCAAATTCTAAAAATCGTTGTTAATTAATATCTTAAATTAAAAATTACCCATCGACACGTTGAATATCGAAGTAAAATAATTCTACGTCTTACAATTAATTTGCACTTCTTAATTACCATTTTGAAAATATCGCCGACTTTATGGCAGAAAGTCTTTGAATTACTATGTTTCTGTAACGAAAAGATCGCCGAGAGCAAAAGGTTAAAAATGGCGCGCTATACGAAAGAATGACACTTCATTGTCAAGTAACATTTACAATTTTTAATTAGAAATCTATCTTTTCTGTCAAAATTATTGCGTCAATTTTGGAACACTCGTTATAACACAATATTTTATATCTATATTTAAGAAAGAACAAGAAAAATCATTTTAACTGCCCTCCCAAACTCTGATATATTAACACGTTGACTGCCACGTGCATTTTACGTGGATCGCCCATGGCGCCAACATAAATATTTTATTACGCGATGCATGTTATGTTGAAATATTATTTACAACAGATAAGATGAGTTGTATAATCGCGTTTAATGTATTTTTCGTGGTGGGGTCACCGGTGACCCCCGAGGCGCTGTAGACCATTTTTGCCATTATCAATTGTTTGAAAAGCAACTCGAAAAAATATTTCAATTCCCGATTTTAGGATGAAGTTAGCGATGTATTTAGTGAAATGTTCCGATGACGAAGATTGCATTTCATCGAGCAATTACGTACAGAAAAAACGTCGTCACGAATTTAAAAAGAAACCTGGAAGTGTGCGAAATGTAAGGCGATTTTGCAAAGTGTGCTATGAAAATAATTCAAATCAGCTAGGAAGAATGAGAGCAAAGAATTGCACTAAAAAAGTGGCGACATATTGTGCCGACTGTTTTGGTTCACCTTTTCTTTGTATAAATAAAATTATTTTTGCATGTTCTGTGTGGCATTAATTTCTTCGAACCATTATAGTAACAATGGTACTATTTAAAAATTTATCAGTATCGATATTTACTCTAATTATGTATTTTTACTAATGGTCGCGTCGCCGGTCACCGGTCACCCCCATGGCATTCACTGTGTTAAAGACAGCATTGAAACCTACTCAATAGACGTCCAATTCTTATTTATATTTATTCCTATTTATAAACTTGACACTATTTTTCCCACGTTTTTGTCATTCACACGAATACCTTAAATTTGACTATTCCTTTGTCCTCATTGGACAAAGGATTATCAGCCGGATAAATCCGGTGACGTTGATAAATCACGAATCGTGGTAACAAAAGGCCGAGATTAGATTATCCTCATCTCCAGCCATACATTATTCATTCCTCGCATAACCGCAGCTCAGCCAAAGGTATGCATTTACGTCCACTTTTACCTGGAATTCATTATCTCTCAGTGGGTGCAACTGATGCCGGAAAAATGTGCAAATCTCGTCGAGCCATTTACGCAATAACACGTATCGCGGATTGTGTCGAAGTTAGTGACAAATTTCTGACTGCAACGCGAAAGAAAACTTAACGAAAAGATTCAGTAATTATAAAATCCCGTTGGATCTTTACTTAGACACTAATTCGAATATAGTCAACTTTCCTGTAACACGGTGTTTCCATAACACGATTCCTATATAACGCGGAACGAAATTTAAAACAATTCTGCTATAACGAGTGTGTCATATTAGAACATTCCACAACTCAAATGGCTTGAAAAATTTATCTATGGCAGCACTTATTCCATGTGTTTAATGTTTATACGTAGCTGACATTTATAGGTTATTTCCGGGTTATCAATTCCTGTTATCAAAATTTACTACAATACGTACGCCAATTTTTCAAAAAATTTTCGACCAATTAACCCTTTGACTACGGCAAACTTTGAAACGCACTGGTCGTACCACACGGATAGGAATTCATTTACAATGTCCGCCGAGAACGGCAAAATTTTGGGTTGAGATGCGCCCTCCGTGTCAGAAAAGCGAACTGTGTTGAGCGCTTATATGCGCCCTCTGTGTCACAAAAGTAAAATTTCTGAGCGCGTATATGCACCCACAGTAGCAAAGAGGTTAAAAAATGACGAAAGTACAACTTGTGGAGGTCCCACTACGGAGGTTATGATTTCTGTGGTTCCTATGCTACGATAGGTGGCAGGCAGGTAGAAGGACGCAAGGAAGGGATGCTTTTCGCTCTGGGTCTGCTAGTTAGTAAAGCTACCTAGCACACCAATTTCAATTCTTTTTCCAATTTAACATACGTTTAATGCATCAGAAACTAGATACAATAATATACATACAAGAAAAGAATCAAAACGTACAAAAGGGTTACAAATGAAAACTTGTATGACTATGAGATAGATGGCTCCAGTATGAAGCACTCGCGATCTCAAATCTACCGTGCTTATCGCTATAGGATAATATAAACCTAAGAACTATCTTATATTAGAATACCTGTTTGCCTATGTATAGTGTTCCGTCCCGGAGAGCGTGTTTATAACATGATTTTTATTCCAAGGCTTACACTTTTAACAGACCTAACGGTTTACGATATATTTTATATTGCGACTGCAATTCCGGAGGATAGATGTGCCTCACCGTTGTTCTAGCGGATTAAGTTGTAAAGGTAAAGGCGAAAGTTTAGGAATTTTTACAAGTACCAGACTCGACAGATGGGACCCACGTGTGACAGACCCAACAAGCGACGGACGGACACCACTTATAAATCACGTCATTGACCATCAAAAATCGGCTCCTTGACAGTTTCCTACTCCTTAGCCAAAGGTCCTTCCGTCACACCTTCTGTCCAATTAAAACTCCTTACTTTTCCACCACCAACGTTTATTTTGCCCAATCGGAACTAAACTGGAGAAAACACCGGACAGGACACTACGAGACACGACATAGATCAAATTCGAGAAATCAGTTCGTCTTTGACACCGATTCTTGAAACATCTTACTTACACGTATAAACGCGTGTTCGAAACGGTACTCCGTTCAACGTCTCCATTATAACTATTCTATACTTTTCTGTAAATAAACACTCTCTTTTGACCACACACTCTGGATCCTTATTATTACAACTAGTCGCGCAATATTAATTTGGCGTGTGATAAGCGTTCTAGGACATCGAAGGGATTCGATAAATAGAACGTTACCTATAGAAAGGCATGAAAACTATACTGCTTTTGGTTTCAAGTGGCTAAGGTGCAGAGGGTACCTAACACATCCTGCTTTAGACTGGGGATACTTAGGTAGCATAGGTGTTGTAGTGAAATTAAATAACAAAGTAAATTCTTGATCATAGTAATGTGGGGATGATCCCTTCCCCTGCGTTTTGTCTTTTGTCTCCTGTTTTCTGGAGATATCCTGTGATCTGCGTGGCCCTAAACAGGCCAGTTCTAACCGCTCGCCTGTTGAATAAAGATCTATATAGTTTTTCCACCGCTTTCACCGACTACTATTCCTTTACGTTATAACCCCTTTAACAATAGGAACTTGTATTTATGGGAGTGGAGGGTTCACCCAGGATTTACGACAAAACCTCGAACCTCCATTTTCCATTTAACGATGAAGGTGTGAACGTTGGTCGCTGTATTTCGTCAATAGGTCGTCCTCAATTGGCGACGGTTAATGACGAACCAAATTTCTTGAGGAACGTTGTGTTTATAGTAGACTGTATTTTACGTAGTTGTTTCGGATAACTCTTCTGAACTCTTCGAATGTTATTTACTGACTGACTGGTACTGACCTAACTAACTTGTGCGATGCACGATCTTTCGAAGCCCATGGTTTCCAAAGGGAAATCGGTTTTCCCATTGGTGGCTGACAGGACCGAGGGTGGGCCCTCGGTCCGCGAATCAGATGCCCCCAAAGAAGGGAGGAACGTCTTCCCCGACAAGGTCTGCTGGTCGAGGAAGCTTCTCCCTCAAAGGGGGTTGCGATGGGTCACCCGCACATTCGTGACCCTTTCTACAGTACCCGTTACTTTATGGCTCCGAAAGTCGCGACATCGCACATGTCCTGGTCCCTTTCTTTGCAGGCCTATTGTCAGCCAAATCCTAAGTGCTGTTGCCTGCTTTCTAACATTAATGGCTAAAGAATACCTCGTGTCCGGTGACCCGAGGGAAATAAAGAATTGTTTGAAAATGCATTGAAAATGAAGATAGAAAGGACACGGAACTTGAACTAAAACAGCAATTAGAATCTGGCTGTCAGAAGACCCTAACGTCTTCTGGGTCTATTCTAAACAAAGGGCCGAACGAAATACCGGAACGACATTACAAGGCTTAACATGCCGCCCGCCTTGAACGACTACGTTCAGTTACAGTAGCTTTATGAAAATGATAGTGGAATAAACTAACGTGGGTACAAGGAACTTACAGCAGGGTTGTACAATTATATCGGCGCTTAAACTTAAGAGTGTTTACAATCTAATCCTATATTGATCTTATAGACTTGTAACTATTTGTGTTCGAGTGGCACGGGTGAGTCTTTTAATGCCACGCTTATAGATCACGTTTTGTTTTAATGCTATTACTACGCTTGTAAACACCGCTTTGGGTTCGTACCGAAACCACAAGTCCAGTGCCATCTTCGCCTGGATGGACCTTGACAGCTCGCTCGCGCTGCCAATGAAGAGGATGATGCTCACGAGTGTACCCTCCTTGAATAGCGTAGCATCTCCGTTGTGCCACCTACTTCTGCTGTGTAATTCCTGCAAATATTCCCTCTTTGCCACCAACTCCAAGGATGGTCTTTAAATTTTGGTATATGCTGCCAGAGTGACAGTCGCTACAAACTCTTATTCAAGTTTAGAAAGAATTTTCTATTTTAAATTGCACTCGAACTGTCTCGTTAGTTTATGACGAAATTAAATCGTCAACGCTTAGTGCACGTTGGAGGCCTCTTTATCTCAAATGATTCAAGTGATATTTCAGCTCCACTTACAGAAATAGTAAACATTGCTTCTGCTTTGAGCAGTGGAGGACTTTCAGATATAAACCATGAAGATACAGAAGAACTACTTCGGGAAGAGAGTTCAAACGAGGAGGAATTGGTGCAATTAATTAATGAGTCTACGTCAAATGCATGTGTGGAAGAACACACGGATAACGAATTCGTTTCAAACTTCAGTTATGGTGTAAAAAAGGGCTGGATTTGGCTAAAGAATTAGAACGTTGTTTAACTCAAAATGATCCTCCAACGACGCGCAGTGCAAAATTTAAAAGAGAATTTTAAAATTGCTTGGCTCCATATAAAGAGGTTTTGGAAGAACTATGAAATAAAGCTACATTTGAAAATCAAAAAGAAAATTTGCAAAGTAAGGAGGATTTTCGACCAATTAGAAAAAAGAGGGTTAGATTGCGAATATTTAACAGTGATGATGAATAATAAAACAATCTAATTGTGGTATTCTCGATGTATGAACCACATGATAAGAATGTCTGACTTCTTATCAGACTGAGACGGTTTCATAAGAGTGTTTGAGAATAAAACATTTGTTTCGGAAATAAATATAAATAAGAAGAAATATGGAGTAACATCGATGGATAAGAGAACTTACGATAGGAAAGATTCTAATAACGGTTTTGATAAGCACCCAAAAGATAATTGTATAAAGCAAAGTAATAAAGCGTTTAATTTTAACTCGTTAGAATCCTATTTTAAATTAGGATGCATCACTAATATATATCAAATTAAATTTCTGCGTTGGAAACAATTTTTTTAGGTTATAATTTTATTATACGAACTGTGTATTATATTCGATAAACCTAAACTCAAATATGTAAAAATTTACATATTCATTGCCATGCCTATTATAAAATTTTATTTATTAACCGTATCAATCGCAACTCGATACTTTGAGAATGTAGTTTTCATATAGGTCTGATTTATGTGCAATTTATTTATTTCCGAGATTCCATATAACGCGGTATGAATTCGTTCAAGTCGTATTATTTTTGAGTTTCTTATAGCGCGGTTCCTATATAACGCGGCAGTGGTTTCCGCGGTATAAATTAATCCGACTTGTCTTATTACTGTGTTCATCATAACGCGGTTTACATAGAACGCATTTCTTGATTTCAATTAATTCCGATTTTCTTATAACACAGTTTCCATATAACGCGGTAGGAATTAATCGCGTTATAGAAAACTTGACTGTGTCAATTATGTAAGTGGGACTTGAGCTTAGAATTAAAACAGAAATATATTGTGAACAAATATAGGTTAGAAATTTAGAAAATGCAAAGCAACCCTAATGCATTATAATTTAACAAATATATTGTGTTTTAAAAATGGTCGTACAAAGGATTCAAGAATTAGAAAATGAAATTTCGTAATGCGGTTTACATAGAACGCATTTCTTGATTTCAATTAATTCCGATTTTCTTATAACACAGTTTCCATATAACGCGGTACGAATCAGTCGCGTTATAGTAGACTTGACCACTAGAAAATGCCTGATGTATTTAAAATTCAACAACGAAGTGTATAAGAAGCGGTTTACATAGAACGCATTTCCTGATTTCAATTAATTCTGATTTTCTTATAACACGGTTTCTATATAACGCGGTACGAATCAGTCGCGTCATAGTAGACTTGACCACTAGAAAATGCCTGATGTATTTAAAATTCAACAACGAAGTGTATAAGAATGTCGATGATGAATTGGTCATCAGCTGCCATAAATCCCAAGGTTGATAAAAGAAGCGTGAAATATTCTTAAGTCTTTAAACAAAAAAGCGTGAAATCTCGATAATATTAAATTTATTCACAAAAGTATAAGATTAGTAAAAGGAATTTCTAATACTGATAAATTTTAAAATATTTCCGAAAGAAGAATATTTTCGACCAAGCTGACGTGACTAATGTATTGAAATTTTACAATTCTATCTGGAAAAATAAAATTGATCTTCGCAGATTTATAACATTAGAATATGCGTTTCCACGGAATTATTATACTCGTATCTAAATCTGTTTAGACTATGGATAATAATAGTGACATAAATCAAGATAGTAATATCAGAAACACTTGTCAAGTTTTAATTCAAATTGTCTAATTAAAGGATCATATATTTAAAATTCGCGGTTTATAATGTCTAAAAATGTGAGATGACTTTAAATCATTAATAATTAGAATATACTTTTTGTTTGGTTTACATATATTTAATATTTTGGAGAAAATAGTAACTCTTCTGTGAGTAAGCATTTTAGCAGCTTTAAGACGATTTTCCACTTAACTCACTAGCGCCACCACGGCTCGTATCTCCGATAAGTGTTTATCGCAAATCTCGTATATATCGTTGAATTATTTTCTAATTTTACTGACACAATCTTGGAATTTTGTTCTTACTAAGTTTGTCATATTGTTTGCACGATATTATTGGCATAAATTTGTCAGTATAGTGATAAATAATATACACGCATATTTTTTTATTGACCGAACGTCAATGCGTTCAAGGCCAGCGTACCTATTCGAATATCGAGGGAGAATTAAACGTTATCAGGTTAGTCCGGTTACCCTTGTGCCACCTGGCGGGTTACTTGTGCAACACATAGTAGAGTTGGACTTCTAGTCAGTTGTTCCTTCATCAGGTTCACAGCTTAATGAAGTGGTTAGTTTGGATTGATGTACAAATTCGAATACGATAATGTATTTGAATTAAAAATGTGTTGAGGTACATTGATATCTGATGATCTCTGTGTAAATACAAACGTTGTGTTGAAGATGTTGAAATTGTGACCAGTTAATTCCTTTGTTTCGCAGAATAGGTTAAATCTCTAAAAGTTTTGTAACTGTATAATTTTTCGAGTTACTTTCTATGAAAATTAAATATATATCCACAAACTTACATTTTCGTATACGACTGTCCTGACATTTACTTTAAATGCACGAATTTATTAAACTTTATTATGAATATGTATGAGTGCATATATCAGATTCAGTGTCCCATGAGATTGCTTGTGTTTAATCATAAATTAGTGAATTGATACTGGATATCTAACATTTTATTAATTACTCTTATGCAAAAATATTGTTATATGCAGTCCTTAAATAGTAAATTTTTAAACTGATCTTTCAATTTTTTAGTTATTTCTAGATATTTTTTTATTAATTTATATGTGATTTCTGTTTGTATAAAACCTTTGATAACAAAAGAATATTTATAACAGTGCCAATTACTATAAAATTAATATCTTGAGCATTTAGTTCATGTGTATATACATATAACCCAGAAGTGACAATAAGCATATCAATCCTGTGTAGTGGTGTCACGTTATACCTTCCATGGCGGGAATATTTTAAATATTTTCCAACCATTTCCCATAAAATATTGTTTTAAACACTCTGTAAATAAATATTGAGCATTCCGAAAATTAGTTACATTTAATACATTATATTTTTCTTTTTTGCGATTTTCATGAATAAACTTTATTATTTTTTAATTTTTCACTGCATACCTCTACTGTACCTCTAAATATAATATAAGTAAATATAATATTTACTAAGAAATAGTTATAAAAAAAAAGAAAGGTTTGAATACATTATTTCACTTTTCTTTTTATTTTCCTTTTGAAATTTTCATAAATAAACTGTATCGTTTTTCTAATTTTTCGCTATACACTTCTACTGTGTATCTGGTCATTTTGACTAGTTCAGTAGTTCTTAATAAACTACATACTATAAATTTTTATTAATGTATTAATATTTTTATATTATATTATATTATATAAACTTATAATATATTATACTTATATCAATAGACTTAATATATTAATAATTAATCAATTTCATTTCAATTGTAATCGAAGCATAAAACAAGATTTTCGTCTCAATTTTTAATCGAAGTAACCTAGTTCTACAAAATGGCGCAGGATATCGTTAAATCGATAAATCTTGGTAAATCATTGGAATGCTGTACGATTGTAAAATGTATTTTACAATGGACGTATAAATTTTCAATAGATCGTTTCATCGACAGCATAGTTTGGTAATAAATAGACTCGATTCGACATATAGTTAATTGTAAGTTCCTAGGAAATATTCGACGACAAGGCACAAAAATGTTATCGTATGAACGAACTAGGTTCTGCGTTTGAAGTAAGACAATTATACGCACCCCAATGCATTTGGAAAACGCGATTAACCGATTACGATTTCCGATTCTAACCCTGTCGTTTATTTCCACCGTAAAAGCGATTTTCAGTCCAATTTCACATCGTTGTTATTAATTTTATTATAGGTAGAACTATAATCATTGTGAAGTGCTCTTCAAGTACATGTATCGCGTTCGATTTGTTCAGAGATACCAACCAGCGATACGGAAATCAGCAATGATCTCAAGTTCGATGCGTGTTGCTTGTAAATCCGAATTAGCTCTGACAACATGGTATTAATCGTATCGAACTTTTGTTTTATAGGTTAGGATGCGATCCGTAAAGAACTGCGGTGACGTTCATTGTATTTGCCAAGTATTAAATTCATGTGGGTACTTAGAGTAGTGTTTTAAATCTTAGAATAGGTATTTGTATCGTATCAAGCATGCCAGAGTTTTGTTTTATAGGTTAGGATGTAATGCGTGAAGAATTATAGTGACATTCATTGTATTTGATAAATATTCAATTCATGTAGATATTTAGAGTAGACTTTTTGGTTCTTAGAATAGGTATTTGCATATTTGTGTGTATTTTAATATCGTTAATTACATGATAAAACTAATTACATTTTCTTATAGTAGCAATAAAATCATGAAAGATGGAAAGGTATAATTGTATTTTTTTCATTTTATTTATAGGACGAATTTTAAAAAATTACAGAGGATTGTAAATGATTAATCTACTGTCTTGTAATTTTATTTGAACTTTTGCGTTTGTAATTGTTTAAAATAATTATTTAGTTATCATATTTCTTTTTACAGTATTTTATTTATTTTACTTGAAATATTCTGTTCATAAATTCTATACATATTATATTCTGTATATATTCTATGTATTATATAAATATTGCATATTTATTGTTGTATGAAATTTACAGTATACTTATCATATTTGTGTTTTTTTCTTGTATTTTCTATTATGCAATACATTATGATTTGTAGATACAAATTAATATTTGAAAATCAATGTTAATGTTTAATATTACAGTAGAAATAAAGATTGTTTTACTTCATATTTATATTATAAATGGGATCCTGTACTCTTAAAAAGAGAATTTTCAAAAGTATTACTTCAAATAAAACAGTAATGCCCTAAATGAAAGAAGAAATTGACTAATAATAAATATTGTACATCAAATATTTATATATAATGTTTCATGTATATCAAATATTTTATACGTAACAGTTATTATATATTTATGTATGATTAAATTATGCATGAAAATTGTAACTGTAACTGATCTCTATCAACTGACTAATTAATTAATTAATGTAGATTGTATGTTTATGTCCTAATGTAATTCAAATCATAATCACAACATCTACATAATGAAAAGGATAAATACATAATAAAGGTACCACTGTTATATCATAGTTTCACTTATACTTATAACGTATCTCATTATATTTTATTTCCACATATGATAGTATATTGCTTCATACATTTATGCATTTCTTTTTTGCATTTCATATATTTCTTTTGCACAGTTTGACACATTCTAAGTGCATAATACTTCTAACCTATTTACAATACCTATCATTAAGATAATTAAGAGATAATTAAAATAATTAAAATAAACAGTCTGACCAAATAGAGACTCTTTATCGAGAGGTTCATTATAGTTTTAAGTTATTTGAATATATTACTTGATTTTACTTGCATCATTGCAAGTACTCATTGTTAGAAATGCTCGTTTTATTCATTTATAGTCACGGTATTCATTTAAATACATTTTATTTGCTAAAGTTTTCACTCATTTACATTGAAGGTACTCATTTACACACATTTAACTTCCTGGTGTACTCGTTTCATCCATTTACATTTACAATACTTGTTTATATAAATTGCATTTCCTTAAGCATGCATTTCACTTATTTCCATTCATAGTACTTATTATACAAATTTAAATTTCAGAAATACTATTTACACTAATTACGTTTATTACACAAATTTACTTTACTGATATACACATAGTTGTTCATCTGTTTCATATAAATTCAACCATACTTGAAAATACTGCTTCTTCTTCCCAAATACTTATAAATAACTAAAATTGAATTAGTTAATACCACAACTTAGAAGGTATTTGTAATCATCATCAACAGAGACGCGATGTTGTGACAGCAACAGAAGTGTACTGCGCGAAACATGCAGCATATCCATGAACAACGCCTCGACGGTTTAGGCGCGAATTTCAAACGGGATTTCTGCGCTTGAAAAGAAATTTCTGTTTTACTCGTATTCCTCGCGTGTCACCAAGAGGAAATTTATTCGCCGTTTCACGCTAGCAAAAGAATAGTCTCCAATCAAGCTTTTTCTCACGATTCGTTCGCATTGATTTCCACGTACACGTCTAAGAACATAATTCTCTTACTTGTTTGCGAAACTGCGTTACGTAAAAATAAAAATATCAGAAAGGCAGAATCATCGCAGTGTGATTGGATTAACGACACGGGGCAGTGGTTATGATTTTTCGATTCCGTTCACTCGCTAATAAACATCTATTCCCGTGATGATAACTGCGATGGTGATGCATAGAGTTGTGAAGATGGTGAGCGGTAGGAACGCGAATCTGATTGGTCATAGCGTAATATTCCTTTTCTAATACAATCTAATACAATCGTAACCGTACGAGTCTTCATTATTAACTGGAAGTGTTACGTTTAGCAAATCGGATCGTGTAACATCGCGTGACAGAGAACAAACGGAATCCATAGTGACACATTGGCGTAGACACAGGATCAGCTATAGGATTAACTATTTAACTTTTGCAATACCAAGTGGGGTACAGGTGCATCACGGATATCATAAACATATAAATATAACTCTCTGTATTAATTACAAGCAATAAATTTGTGCTTTAGTATAATGTAATATATTTATTCTTTTGTCTGATTCAGCGGTTCTCAACCTATAATATGCGTACCAGTGATGATATTCGTTAAATATTGCTAAGTGATACATAAGCTGAACTAAACTATATGGAATTTGAAGATTCTATACAGTTGCTATGTGTTTCTATCTATACAGTTATTTTTATTATTTTTGCTAGCTTTATTATTTTTAATATTTTTTGTTAATAAAGTTGTATTTGTGTACAGTATATTACAACGAATAAACACTGTTTACAAAATGGTTTGTGACTTGATCAGATGTTAGCTGGGTGGTACGTGAGAAGAATAGGATGAGAACCACAGATATAATTTATTTATATGTATGTTTAGTAATAATTATGACAGAAAAATTGTTGGGGCATAGCTGTATTCTATCTGGTATTTAATGTTAAATGTTGATCTCAGTATTATGACGGTATCTTTTCAACGCTATATAACGGGTTAATTGTAATCAGATGTGCGCGCGCGAGCGCGCACGTGTGCTATGAAACGAATGCGGTTCTTGCGTAAGAATAACAGAAATTGTAATTACATGTAGAACAGTATGGAAAATTATGGTTGTTAGTCCTTATTGCCATCATTGTTAGGGTTCGTGCACAACATTTCTTAAGAAAGTACTCTTTGTACACTAAGCTTGGGTGATCAACGCTCTTTATGAAAGAAACGGTATTTTATTATCATGCTAGTATATATCATAATATTTTTATTGCAATGGTATTTGCATCGCGTCTGTAAATTTTATTTACTATTTTTATTTACTAATTTTATTTACTACTTACTCTTATTATTCTTATTATTATTGTTGTTGTTATTGAGAACAATATTGTGGAAAAAATGTGATACAGACAGTAACAAGAAAATTCAAAAATTATATCAGTAAAATTAGAAATTTTATACGGTGTTCGCGATAACCATTTATTGCAATCGTGGTGGCGCTAGTGAGTTATGTAGAAAATTGTCTTAAGGCTACCAAAACGCTTACTCGTGAAATATAATGTACAGAAGCAAATATACAGAACTTATAGAACCTTCTGTAGGTTTTTAATTCTTTTTTAAATTCTGTTAATTAATTTTATCCTTTCTATATTCCTATTTATCAGAATTAGTAATGAAACACTGAAACAAGAAAAAAGAAAATCTTTGGCAGTGTATTTCTAGCAATAGTGACTATAATTATTGATAGGCAACGGAAGAACTAATATTTGGAGCTCTTAAGTGGCGCCATCTCGATATGTTAAGTGTTACAGGTGCTTGCAATCTACTCTTGCCCTCACAGAAAAATTACAAACTTCATGATGTACCTTCATTAAAATCATTGTCGCCATTCTTAATTAAGTTTTTAGTCAAAATTTTACTAATAATACTAAATAAATTATTTCTTTTTATACATTCTTAGAAAGAAAATTATATGGTGGAAAGAAATTGAATGATGACTCAGAAATTATGATTCACAATCTTTTTTTCTCAATGTAATGGTATTTTATAAATTTTTAAACGATGTTCAGAAACTTCTACGAAATTATTGTAAAAATTTTCATTGAATTTAATTTTTAGATTTTGACAACTAGATAAAAGTTCATCGATATGTATTTGTTTCAGTGGTTAATGGAAGTAAATTTAAAAAATAAAAAATTAGGCATCAGTGGAACGAAGAATTAAAATAAAAATCATTGTAAATTATTCCTTTTGAAGATTTCAAAGGTGACAATAAAAATAATGTTGTTGAAACAAGCAATTTTTAATTGCATTTTGGCGTGGGACTTTTTGAACGTCAAAACATTTTTCAAAATCGAATTTTACATTTATCTCGTGCAAGAACTGATCTGTTTTCCTCATTAACAAATTGTTGCCAAAAATACGTGGATCGTTGAGTGAAAGAGATTAATGATACCATTAGCAAGGCAATCGAAACGAAAATAAATGACATAGATTCTATTTTTCAAAATTTATTTTTACTCTATGTTTTTAGGTTCGTCTTTCCTCTAATGTTAGCACGATATTAAACTTTTGAACCTATTTTTAATTTGAATATTACTGCGAGATATTATTCGTTATATGTATTTATAGTGTAAAAATTATAATATTCTAAATAATGATATTATTACTATTACTATACAATGCTGTAGTATTATTTGACTAATATTACATGGCATGGTATTATATGATAATATGTAATATTGTCATTATTATATTACATATAATTATAATTAATACTGTATTTGTACAATATTACTTATTTAATATTACAGTTTAGTGTTATGTAACAATATAAATATTGCTTCATATTATATTATTATATAATTTAGTATATAATATTAATTACAACTATATAGTATACTATATAATATTTATATTACCATGTAATTAGTAATATAATACTATAGTAGTAATGCTTCTATATTATATAGTAGTGCATAGTAGTTGTACCTTCATTACACATTATATAGTTGGCCCTATGCCTGTATCACTATAAAACTGTTATATTATATTATACTGTATTATATGATACGTATTATGTTGCTATATTGTATTATAGTATCAGGCACTCTACTACTGTCGTCTATCTAACACGATCTATTTCTGTTCATTTATTCTGAGCACTATTATTTTTAAATCCAATCTCGAAATTCTATCTTTACTTATCACGACAGGATTTTCACGTATCCGTCTTCTGTTACTTTGACAATGTTTGACAAGGTTACTTATATCTGCTTATCTCTCAAATCCGCGTTTGATGCATAGCTTAGTACTCGAAATTGTGCCGCATCGTACAGCAAGAAGCTTTCAAGAAGCTATCGGTCACATGTCCAACTCTCGAAGATATCGCGAAACAATAATTTTCCATTAAAGATACAGTTAATTCTGGAAAATATACAACGCGATTGGAACGTGAGCTCGTGTATGTGTGTGTTTATTACGTGCCACGTATTTAACTATAACGGAAACGGACGCCATTATTGAATATTGAAGTAAACTATATTAAAATTAAAATTATAACGTGTTGCAATTTAAATATCTTGAAATTGAACTGAACATATGGTGGGATTAAAACGTTTCAGAATCAAAATAAAAATTATTGGGCTTAAAATATTTAAAAATGAAATTAGGATGTAGTAATGTTAAAATATTTTGGGATTGAGGTTAAAATGATTATTGGATATTGAAATAAACTATATTAAAATTAAAATTACGTGTTACAATTTAAATATCTTGAACTTGAAATTAATACAGGATTAAAATGTATCAGAATCAAAATAAAAATTATTGGGGTTAAAATATTTAAAAATGAAATTAGGATGTAGTAGTATTATATGATAATATGTAATATTGTCATTATTATATTACATATAATTATAATTAATACTGTATTTGTACAATATTACTTATTTAATATTACAGTTTAGTGTTATGTAACAATATAAATATTGCTTCATATTATATTATTATATAATTTAGTATATAATATTAATTACAACTATATAGTATACTATATAATATTTATATTACCATGTAATTAGTAATATAATACTATAGTAGTAATGCTTCTATATTATATAGTAGTGCATAGTAGTTGTACCTTCATTACACATTATATAGTTGGCCCTATGCCTGTATCACTATAAAACTGTTATATTATATTATACTGTATTATATGATACGTATTATGTTGCTATATTGTATTATAGTATCAGGCACTCTACTACTGTCGTCTATCTAACACGATCTATTTCTGTTCATTTATTCTGAGCACTATTATTTTTAAATCCAATCTCGAAATTCTATCTTTACTTATCACGACAGGATTTTCACGTATCCGTCTTCTGTTACTTTGACAATGTTTGACAAGGTTACTTATATCTGCTTATCTCTCAAATCCGCGTTTGATGCATAGCTTAGTACTCGAAATTGTGCCGCATCGTACAGCAAGAAGCTTTCAAGAAGCTATCGGTCACATGTCCAACTCTCGAAGATATCGCGAAACAATAATTTTCCATTAAAGATACAGTTAATTCTGGAAAATATACAACGCGATTGGAACGTGAGCTCGTGTATGTGTGTGTTTATTACGTGCCACGTATTTAACTATAACGGAAACGGACGCCATTATTGAATATTGAAGTAAACTATATTAAAATTAAAATTATAACGTGTTGCAATTTAAATATCTTGAAATTGAACTGAACATATGGTGGGATTAAAACGTTTCAGAATCAAAATAAAAATTATTGGGCTTAAAATATTTAAAAATGAAATTAGGATGTAGTAATGTTAAAATATTTTGGGATTGAGGTTAAAATGATTATTGGATATTGAAATAAACTATATTAAAATTAAAATTACGTGTTACAATTTAAATATCTTGAACTTGAAATTAATACAGGATTAAAATGTATCAGAATCAAAATAAAAATTATTGGGGTTAAAATATTTAAAAATGAAATTAGGATGTAGTAATGTTAAAATATTTTGGATTTGAGGTTAAAATGATTATTGGATATTGAAATGAACTATATTAAAATTAAAATTACGTGTTACAATTTAAATATCTTGAACTTGAAATTAATACAGGATTAAAATGTATCAGAATCAAAATAAAAATTATTGGGGTTAAAATATTTAAAAATGAAATTAGGATGTAGTGATGTTAAAATATATTGGATTTGAGGTTAAAATCATTATGACTAATGTGTTAAAAAAATATAATTAAGATATACTAGTATTAAAATATTTTAGAACTAAAATTAAAGAATCTTTAATCAACGTTGGAAAAGATTAGAACTAATTTATACATCTTTACATTAATTTTAATATATTTTAATTCCCCATTTAATGATTTCTCACCCAATTAATATCACTAGTTAATGCTACTATTCGACCTTTATATTAAAATAGATACCTGTTTTCTACATCAGCAAATATTCAATAATCTTAATAATCTTTTTATTAAAAATAATGAGTTATACCACTTAATCGCATGAATTACGTAAAATGGTACAGTATGAAGATCAATTATATACTTTATTCAAATGATACGTGACTTAAACTCTTATTATATAATTACAAGACGTATTATGTAATATGTAAATAGTAGTATATAAATTATTAATTTAAATATATTAATTCCCTTGAATAAAAATGCCCTCATAACAATGTATTTCCTCAAAACAACTTACATCAGATAATACTTATATATATATATATTCGTTCAAATTATCCATCTTTTATCTGAAACATTTCTTAACACCATCGATTGATTTCCAAGATGTTCGCGCACCGATTCAAACGAATCATCCTGCCTGTAATAAATAAAAGTGCACCTCGGTTCGTTATTAATATTTCGAGAAAAAGAAATAAAGAAGAACCGAAAAGAGCAAATTTTCACGAAGAAGCTCCGACAGGAAGAAAAGTTTATTGTTCCTGCAACGATATGTTTCTCGAGAATTTCCGATACCAAGTAACGATTCGCCAGTAAACGCAAATCAGGAAGGTGAGAGGAATGGAAAGATTCGTGAAAAGACAGAATATTTTTGGCCGGGGATTCCCTAAGTTTCTTGCAGTCTACGTGCATTGCATGTAACCTCTTGCTCGATTTTATTCCGTTTTAGTAAATTTACATTGTAGAATCGCGGAATTATATAACCACGTCTTACATTAATAAGAAATCGAGTGTCTGTTGAAGATTAATTCTATCAGATAAAGAAGGATGTTAACCCTTTGCACTCGGCGATCTTTTCGTTACAGAAACCTGGTGATTCGAAGACTTTCTGTCGTAAAGTCGACGATATTATCAAAACGGTAAACAAGAAGTGCAAATTAATTGTAAGACGTAGAATTATTTTACCTCGATATTCCACGCGTCGTTGGGCAATTTTAAATTCGAGATATTAATTAACAACGATTTTTAGAATTTGATTAAATGGCGACTGAGAGTCACCTCTCGAGTGCAAGGGGTTAAAAAGAGCCAATTTTGGCATCGCCTAGAAATGAAAAATTCCTTCGGGACTTGTAAGAGCATCGTCCAAGGAACAGAAAATTCCTGTATCACTTTGCCGAGAAACGATGGGAAAGTTGTCAAAAAAAAAGTCGAAGTATGTAAAAATGAGGCTGATTAAATATGATAATACTAGTGTCCTCGTAATGGTAGTACAACAGAGCGAGGGTGATTCTACATGAAGAAACAAATCGAAAATAAAGAATAAAATTTTTTCATTCGAAGCTTCGTTGTCGAGAAAATCGACTTTGAATATTCACCGAGAGCGCTGATATATTAATGGTCCATCCGCCTTAACCGAAGTTAACCGTTTGTGTCCCAAGCAGCGCGGTCTCGCTGTTCAGATTTCATGTTGAGAAAACCCAGCACATTTCGAGCGTTCTCGACAGCTGACGGTGCGTCACCGACTGTCCAAGTCCAAGCGCTATCGCGTTACTTGGCCATTCATCGCCATAATATAAACGAAGCGCTATCGCGCCGCTTGGGATTTATCGACATAAAATAGAAGAAGCGCTATCGCGCTGGTTGGGTGTTTTCGTACCCACTTAGAGCAAGCGTGGTCGCGCTGCTTGGGATACCTGGACAGTGTTTTTTCAAAACCCTCTGGGACTCAAACGGTCAAGTTCACGCGCACCCGGTGAATATTCAAAATCGATTTTCTCGACAACGAAGCTTCGAATGAAAAAATTGTATTTTTTATTTTCGATTTGTTTTTTCATGTAGAATCGCTCTCGCTCGGTTGTACTACCGTTTCTGAAACACCCTGTATTTGATCAGTCTCATTTTCACATATTTCGACTCATTTTTGACAATTTTCCCATCGTTTCTCGGCAAACTGATAAAGGAAATTTTTGTTGCTTGGAAGATCTTCTTAAAAGTTCCGAAGAAACTTTTCATTTCTAGGCGATGCCAAAAATTGTTCTTTTTTGACATCCTCTTTTTGGGTATCAAAGGGAATAATACATTTGGAAATTAAAAGCAATATTCAAATATATGGTGATCATTAAAATTGTGAATAAATCTAAACGATATCTTGTGCAGGCAAATATATTTTATATGAAGTAACAAGGAATAAAGGTAATATCGTGAATGTTGAACTTTAATTAGTATAACGAATCTGTCTTATGGACTTGCTTCTGAATATTTTCTCTTTGGTACTCTTTTTACGACTGCTTTTTGACTAATTAAAAATATTAAATTATAATTAAGAAAAAAGTGATTCCTTTGAAATAAATTTTAGAGCATCACTAAAAGGTTATAATAATCCTATATAACCAACTTTATTTTGTCCTTTATGAATTTGAATACAAGATAATAATTTTCGTTCTAACAATGTTGAAAATGCAGTTTTAATTATTAATAAAATGACTAAAATTAAAAAATTGAATGTTCAGTGATAATAATAATTTTCATAAAATATTAATAAAGAAATTATTATTTTTATACTTTATATGTATAATTAAATTAAATTTAAAATTTATACATTTGAATTTTTGTTTTAAATGAATGTTTTTATTTAATACACCTAGTAAGACACACGAGTCTTACAAATTAATTATAGGCTAGAACTATAATAGAAAAGAAAACGACGAAATGAGAAAGGTAATCTTTGGTTATATGTTGCACATAGTTTCACGTTACTTAGGTGGCGCCACCTACTGATACAGGTTCAAGAACTAAAATTTCGGCGGGATATTTGAATTCTTAACAGCGACTGTTCGTAATGCAAATTAACGATATTTCGCAATTATAAAATTACTTCACACTGGGAATAGACATTGTAGACACACGTGTCAATAAAAATTGCATATTTTTGTGATACACTTATAAAAATGGGTTTTAATTTTATTATTAAAATATAAAATTGTTAAATTTCTTTTGACGACTTAAAATATGAAGAAAGTAATCATCATTCGTAATTAAATTTGTTGTAACATCATTTATGTGTTTCTTTTTCAACTATTATTTCGTATTCTTGTTATATTTCTTCAGTTTTAAATATTCCACACGTGGAAGCCATTTATTTCTTTTTTCTTTTAGTTTTCTATTAAAATTAATAAAAATTGTGGTGAATTTTTTCCCTATTACAAGGATTAGCAGAGAAACGTGCTTAAAAGTGAAAATTTGTGAAAACGAAATAGGTGTGAAGTCAAATTCAGAAGGAGCGCATGAATATTGATGAACACGTTCATTCACGAGTTACTCGGCACTTGCTAATTTGAAAGAAAATATTAAACATGGTACAGGAATTAATTTTGCTAGTTATTTTTGCTATAATTGAGAGTATAAATAAATTTTCGACTCGAGAACGCGAAGAATATATTAATTTTCTCCCGAATTTACATACTACAGATTTTATCTTCGTGTATTTTGCGATATCTTTTATTCAGTTTAGGCAAACTGCGTAGATATTTCAGGGAAACATTCTGTCACGTACTCCCAAAACCTTGGATAACCATACACACTCCTCCTTCGCATCTCAGTCTCAAGTATCCAGGTTCGCTTTGCATCTCCATCACTTGAAACTTACAATTAGTCACTCGCTATATACAGGGTGTTCCATTTAAGTTGATGCAACGAAAAATTCCGTAGCTAATTTAAAGTGAACAATCTGCATTTAAATGTCTTGAATTACAAAATGCAATAATACCAAATCCCAAACGATATACTAGACCAATAACAATTCAATACCAGCTTATTTTTCCCGAATTATATGTTTACAAAATTTTTCGTGCTAACTTTAATGGGACACCCTGTATATAAATCTGCACAAAATTCTCATTTTATCTACACCGCGTAGATTTATCTAACTAAATCTACCATCCTACAAAATTGGAACTAAATCGGTGATGTGAAGGCCTTTCAGTCTCCTTGTTAAATAATAATAATGTACATCGTGCAATGAAATAAATAGGTATGTAATTATATTATTCAATAATTATTCAAGTATAATTCAATAATGGATATCACTAACTCTACCAAACACAGTAACTCCATCAAAAATTTCGACGGGTTTGCTAACTCCGGTGTTAAACCCAATACTTCGCCATCTTGGATTATTGCAAACTACGTGCCATCTGTGACATTGAAAGGACCAATCGATCCTTTGGAAGCTGATAGAAACCTGAATGTTCCTTGAACGACTCTCCAATTGATCGAACAACTGTAGTTCCTGATTGGGACTTCTGACTCAATTTAAATCGAGTTTTCTGATTGAGACTCGCAATCTTGGGGCGTAACCAAGCTAATATCCTTAAGTATCCCTGTGCTGAACGACTGGGACGAACCGAAGGAACTGAAGACTAAAGACTCCTGAATGAACCTGGACCAATACTGAACTGCCTTTGCAATGAATCTGAGTTGAACTGCACTTGTCGAGTGAATAACTAACTTTCTCTATATGATTCTTAAAAAATACACTTTACCCTGTCACACTTGTTCCGTCTCAGAACGAAGACAGGTCCAGAAGACCCCGTTACGGGCCTTCAACGATCAAATCCTAAGTACCCGAATGACAAGAACATGGGAATTTTCTGACGTGACCTATCATTGTTGCATATCATTGGAAAACTTCTTGTTTATTGTTTTGGTCACTTGTACTGGTCCTAGGCACGTGAAGCAATGCGAGCCTCATTCAATAAAGTCAGGCACTTGGGATTCGGCCAACAAAAGGGGTCTACTGGGAGTCAGCATTAGTCCACGTGCGTGGTACCCTTGGACCCCGGCGAACTAAGGGGCCATAAACGGATATTTTCCAGACGCGATCATTTTTTACAAGGTCATCAACGCACGGATGATCTTCATGCATGTCACCTTGAGGGAAGGGGTTCCTCCATTACTGTCTTCGGTTGAGTGACGTTTCCTCTTTTTAAGGTGACAGATTCGCGGACAGAGGAAACGCCCTTAGTTCGATCTAACCAATCAAGGCACCGTTAATTCTTTAGCAAATTCCTGACCTTCCTCAGTTCGATCACTCGGAAAATCGAAGAGTCAGTCGTTCTTACGTCTTTCAATTTTCACGTTGTCTGGCTATCTAATGCTCGACTATCCTCAATTTTCACGTGAAACGCTGTGTCGCTACTGTGACACAGCCTGATCCACCATATCAATAAACGTACAGGGGCCTCATAGGTTACGCCTATGACCCATTTCCAGATATACAGCCAAGGGCCTCAGACCCTTGACACAGTGCAAGTGAATCGCCCAAACTTTGATATTACAGGATAGCTGCCCCCAAGACTCATGGGGTCCACCCACATCGGTACCAGGAACCCATTCACCGGCCAAAACTCTATTATAAATCCACCAAAAGTGAAACAGTATTAATCTCAACTTGAATTCGAGTGCTTCATTTTATTTCGTATCTTACCCGTGCACCGTGACACTACCGTCGGTGTTCGACTCAATTGCAGTCTCGCATTCGACACATCTTAGCCCCTCTTCCTGCTTGGGATCATTTGAATTGGTTGTGCAAAATTAATTTGGCGAGTAACATTGACAAAGCGTAGGCAGATTTACAACCTGTCAGAATTCATAAATGAATTCAAACGTGACGTGACACCAGTGGTTAGCCTTGTGATCAAGTCTCTTCAGATTGTCATAGTCCTGTGCAGTTCAAATCACGTTCCATGTTCTATCTCAACTATAGTAGTTCATAGTCAGGAACATATTTAAAGGCAATATTCATCGATTGACACCATTCTTCTATTTTCCTAACCAATAGCGTATCTACATATGTATATGGACATGTCATACTGACAGATTAAGTTACACTGTGGAAAAGTATATTTTGTATATTACAATTAAAATGGATCGAAGGAAACAGTATATTGTGTCAAAATTGACAAATTTTTTTGCAAAAATTTGGGCCAAATAACCAAGTAGTTAAGCAGATAATAAGAATTTTGAGTGGGTTCTAACCTCTATTGTAGGAATTAACCTCTGCTTAATAATTAGCTCTGAAATCCTTCACCAACAGGCACCAGTATATAACCACCAAGACTTTAAGGAAACCCTTGATTTATGGCTATGTGCCTTGGCAATGAGAGAAATGTTGAAGACATGTCTTCTGTCTCGAATGCCAAGTACCTCAGGCAACAACGTGACATAAACGAAGTTAGCAGTAAACTCTTACATATACCAAGCGCCTCGTGAACTATGGAAAGCAGTATAGCTTCATACTAGTTAATTGGACACGTAATAATTGATGTAGACGTTTGATCAGGGTCGGTACGTCAAAGGATTTGTTCATGGCTGATCAGTTTCGACGGATATTATGCAACCTTTCTACTTCGCGTCCTAACTGCAAACACGGACGAAACTATTGCGTGACCTTGCGTGGGTTTGGCGTCGTTTGACGTGGTCCGAATGCAATTTAGATTCCAAAGGATTAACTATTAATTGGTATCCTTGGTTCACGATATTCAATAATTTATGTTTCAGTTAAGTTATTTAATTTTTGGTCATTGCATTCCTGTATTTCATATTTTACGGAATAATAATCATTAAGGATTATTAATTTAAACAGTTGGAATTACCTGTAATAGTCTTCCAAAAATACCGGTAAGAGTTTGCTGAAACATAATTTAATTGATGGGAAGCAAATATTAATACAATCGTAAACTTTGAATCAATTATTAAATACGCATCTTGCACTTAGACCTACAAAATTATACTGTTCCTGAAGTAAAATATAAATGTTAAGAATGCGTAGAAAAAATGATAAAAGATCCAACAGTAAAAACAGTATTTATAGAATACTGAATGTAAATACATCGTTTATGAAAGTTATAGAGGTACACTCGTAATAGTTGAAGATATAAATATTGTAATTAATGTCGATGAGTCAAGTTATATTAGTTGAAATACAGAATTCACGATTGTGGATATTTTTGTGACCGATATATTTAAATAAAATTACAATTAATACAATAAAACTATTATTGTGTCTACGTTCTATATAAAAATAACGACTCCTACTACACTGGACTGCGCAATCACTTTTCGGCTGTTTTTGGATAACTTCGGTTAACTTCGGCTGACTTCGGCTAACTTCGGTTGAACTCGGCTAACGCTAGTCTTGTGTATCTTGGTATTCGATCGCCAAACTCGAAGGCAGTCGTATGTTCCTTGTGTGCGCGTTTGTATTACAAAATTTAAACATTTTTTCCTTGCACTTCTAACAGCCTAGTCAATATATCTTATATTTACACTTTTATTTTTCGAATAAATATTTACCATTGGCTGGACATAAATATTATTATTCCTATTGAAATTAATACTTGGAAATTCTAATAAATCTAACAGATTGGTATGAATTATTTCAGTTACTTTTTCTTGTTATTTTTTTTTGCTATTCTTTTTTCCTCTTACTCTCTTTATTTTCTTTTACGTTCACACATACTTTCGCAGAAACTATACACAGCTATCTATTGAAATGTTTTTAATCTCACACGATGTAACAGCAGCAGACTTACAAATTGAGATAGCTGCTTCCAGAGATTTTAGCAATACTGTGGGTACTTTAACGTCGTCTGAAAATACACAATCGCTTATGCGAAACAGTCGATCGTATAAACTGGTGCCAATAGCTTTCCACGCTGTTAAATAATTCGCCAATAAAAGTCCAACTTTAACGCGGTTAACGTGACTTTGATCCGGCTTATGTTTAACAAACGGAAACAGATTTCCACCGAAATCAGATGCCAGCGAGAAATGTTACTTGTCAATACTGACATTAATTTTGTATACTTCCGTTGAAACATGAATACGTCGTGAGGATTTCCTTGTTTCGAAACATCGAAGGATCAATGATGCGAAGTAATAGGTAATTTGAGATTCTTGCAAGGCGTAACTAAAGTTAGGTTAGGTAGAGAATTGCATGAGGTTAGTACACGTAAATTCTTTGAAATATGTATTTCACTATATATTTTGTTATAATAATTAATACACAATTTTATATATTTTTAAAAAAATTTACTAATTTCACAATAATAATTACTACGTAATTTTATATATCTTTTTGAAGAATTTATTGATTTCACTGTAGCATTTATGAAATTCCTTGGTTTTAGAATTAAAATTGTTTTCCTAGATTCGATAAAATTGTTTTTATACTTCGTTTTTCTCGAAATGATTCACCTGTTATTCGAAGATTTTCCAATTTTTTGAAGAAATTATAGATACAGAGTAGAAAGAATCGAGGGGAATATGACGTGAAATATGTTTATCTTGTTTTTCGATTTGTATGAAACCATTCGTCCATATTTTCTTTTCTGTTTTTACTATTTATATTTGAGCTAAGTAACAAATAATGGTAGAACAGTTTATTTTCATTTGGAACACTATTTTACGTGGATTATTTTTAATCCAGTAATATGTAGTATTCTCGATGACGTCTTCTGACCTTTTCACGTCATTTCCTAATAAAAAATCACCAGTTTCGAATTCCACAAAATTTTATATAGCTTTTTCCAAAATTTATGATCTCAACAAATTTTACAACAGTTTTCACAAGTTTTGAACTTGATTACTTATTATTATATAATTATCATATTTATAAAATAAAGTAAAATAAAAAATATATTTTATGTTACTATATGTTATAATAATTTCTATAATATTTACAATACCATAAATTTATAATACTTGTAATATTTGCTACATTATACTTGTAATATTATATATTTATAGTATTTGTAATATCATAAATATGTTATATACATATACTAACATGTTATACATTGTATACTAATATTAGTATATAATACTAATACTAATATTACTAAATATACTTATATATTAATGTACAATATATTTACCGATTTATAATATTTATGACAGATAATTGTAATAGTAATTATAACAAATATGTTACGAATTATAAGTAGGAATTTTTTAACATGATTGATAGCAATATAAAGCAATGAAATAAACTTTAGAGGATAATCCTGCTTTATGACATTAAAATGTAAAGAGGATATTTTGTATACTCTAACTTTCTATAGTCTGATGTGGGAACACTGACATATATGTAAATATATTATGTGAGATAAATCATTCGACGAACGGATGATACGAAGCAATTCGAAACGAATTTGAAATTAATGCAAAACGCGATTGAAATTGCTTGACGTAAAGAAAAATATTTTACTGACGTAGAAACATGTGTCTGTGTCGATTGTGGTGAATGAAGATGCTGTATTAAAATTTAAATTAAGTCGTATCTCTTTAGAAAATGCAAAGTAATTGAAATTAATGTCACGAATTAAACGATGAACAATACATGAATAGTAAATAATCATCAAGCCTCACTGTTGGAGCGATGTTTCTTAGGAAAATCCAGAAGGTTACATTTGCCTTTTCATTGTATTTTCGTTGCTATTATACTAATTTTTCTCGGGCATAATATACTACCAAATATTTAAATTTTCAAGATTTTCAACAATTCTCATTATTATTATTAAAATATTATTTATTTATTTTATTTCTTACACGTGTATATGAATTAAAAATATCATTAAAAGGTGAATTTATCATAATTAATCATAATTATTTTTTTAATTATTTAAAAATTTTTTTTTAACAATAAGTGTTATTGTTGTATACTTTATTTTTATATTATTATTAACAAATATTTATTTATTTCATTATGTACATATTTAAATAGGTATCTTTATAGGCACTTAGAAAAGCATAATTAAATTATGTTCATTAAGTAATTTAATAATGTTATTACCATTTATTTTTTAATTATTACATTTAACGTTAATAAAAATTATTTATATTATTAGTTACATGTTTAATAAATAATGTCGCTATTAAATAAAGCATGATTACCTGAAGATCATGAACTTTTTAATTATTACCAATTTTTAAAGTTTTATATACATTACCTATCTCAAAAAATGTTAAATATGCTGGAAGTAAGCCATTATAAAATTTTAATTGAACATCTTATTATGTGCTTGGATATCTCTATTAATAAGCATTATAATTTTTATTTGCGTTTACTAGAATGAATAGAAGTATACCATAAATCTAAATAAATAACCATAAATTAGAAGTAAATTAGGATTATACGTTTTCTAATATTTTCAAATCCGAGATTGTGATAACAAAGTAACATTAAGTAGTTGCCAATTATAGCTATTAAATAACTGCTATTAACAAACTATTATATATCATAATTTATAATAGTATATTATTATTATATTATAAAAATTTAATATAATAATAATAAAAAAAGTATACTTAGTATTAACACTAGTATAACTCATTTGTGGTGTGTAACTAAATATATACTAAACACAGATGACAGTAATTAATATTTAATATTGCAGATAAACAGTCACATATTATTTAAAATGGTGATAAAGTAAAATACCAGAAATTGTTCGATAATTTCATAATTTATAAAATTATAATCTCTTTGCTTTATTATTTGACGTCAAAATATGTCAAGTTAAGTTACAATAATTTCCAGGATAATTGCATAAGTCATATAGAACTGTTCCACGATTCAAAAACAGCGATAATTTCTGTCTCCTGAATATTCGACCGATGTAAAAGTCACGTTGGTTAATTAATAAGAAAACAACGAAAAAATACTATTTAATCAAATGACATTTATGCACATTGTAAAGCTAATTTATTGTTATGACATCGAGTTTCAATTCAGTACATACCAGTTACGCGATAAATCAGACACGTCAAACGCACACGGAAATTACCATCGCGAATATCCGCCAAGCATTTAATTATTCATTAACATATTAATGTTTCGCACATGTACAACACGAGTGTAACATGTACAAATTGAAAACACGAATCAACCAATTTACTCCTAATGGGGACTACTAAGGGGAATAAAATAAAGTGAGCTAATATCCAATTAGCCATCAAAATTTCCTAAATATTATTCTGTTAATTAAGCCTCTCCATGGTACGTTAAATTCTTTATTTAAGCAGCATTTTTACACCTTAATTTTGTACCTCAAAAATTGCGTAAAAAAGGATTGTTTCAGAAAAATTGGTATTTACAAAAATGAAAAATATTTTTCTTCGCATTTTTCAGGACACTTTTAGGAGGATTATGTAAGGTTTCGAATTTTAATGTCATTTTTAGAGTACTTTGTTACGTTGTTAATTTTTCTTAACAATATTATTTAAACAATAATTATATTGACGTAATTATGAATGGACTTTTATTGATTGTTAACTCTTCGTCACTGCAAAGAGTGTGCATATTATGTGTTATACCTCGGCTAAATTGATGTCCATGAATATTCTGAATATCATTCATGATGACTCTTTCAAGAGTCGATGCTTATTTTACAAGATCATCTTCAATCGAATATACTTTTTGCGTCATCACAAACCAGCATTTTTCACGCGAATGGTAAGTATAATATATTGAAGAAATAAAGAGGAGAAAATGGTGTTCCACATGGTTTTGAATTCATCTTGACACACGCTTTCGTATCATGTAAAAGAATATATTGGTATTATATTTAAAAGAATGTGAAGTCAGCTTCGTGTTTAAAAAATTATTGCAAATATTGTTAAGCCTTGGAATGTTGTGCCGGTATTTTGTTCGGCCCTTGTTTAGAATAGACCCAGAAGACCGTTAGGGTCTTCTGGCAGCCAGATTCTAATTGCTGTTTTAGTTCAAGTTCCGTGTCCTTTCTATCTTCATTTTCAATGCATTTTCAAACAATTCTTTATTTCCCTCGGGTCACCGGACACGAGGTATTCTTTAGCCATTAATGTTAGAAAGCAGGCAACAGCACTTAGGATTTGGCTGACAATAGGCCTGCAAAGAAAGGGACCAGGCCATGTGCGATGTCGCGACCTTCGGAGCCATAAAGTAACGGGTACTGTAGAAAGGGTCACGAATGCGCGGGTGACCCATCAGCAACCCCCTTTGAGGGAGAGGCTTCCTCGACCAGCAGACCTTGTCGGGGAAGACGTTCCTCCCTTCTTTGGGGGCACCTGATTCGCGGACCGAGGGCCCACCCCCAGTCCTGTCAACCACCAATAGGAAAACCGATTTCCCTTTGGAAACCATGGGCTTCGAAAGATCGTGCATCGCACAAGTTAGTTAGGTCAGTACCAGTCAGTCAGTCAATAACATTCGAAGAGTTCAGAAGAGTTATCCGGAATTACTACACAAAATATAGTCCACTATAAACACAACGTTCCTCAAGAAATTTGGTTCGTCATTAACCGTCGCCAATTGAGGACGACCTATTGACGATATACAAAGAGCTACGAATTGCATCTTCACAACGAAGAAATTTTCGAGCCCAAAGGGTTAATGTTATGAAACTGGTAAAATTGTTTAAAATTTTATTTATTTTTGTGTTGGTTGATTTCTAATGTATATATAAGTTTAAAAACGTTATTATTAATACTGTGAGTGCTGGTTTTGTGTGTGTGAGCGTGAGTAAGATTGAACAAGTGAAACTCATTTGTCCTATAATTATGCAATATGTGATATAAATATAATGTGAGCGAGTGCAGTTTAGTGTCAATAATGTTTGGAAAAATGTTTAGAAGAATGTGCCAGAATGAAACAGTTGTTTGAGAAATGTCAAAGAGTGAACGTTAATGTATGAATTACGTTAATGTAATCGTTATTAAGAGTGAGTGAGGCAGAAGAAACTTCTGAAAAGAGTGTACCGATTTATCATTTCAAATATTTTAACTTAAATATATTTTGTTTGTGTGTTACTCGTTAAAAATATCTTAGATATTATTATACATTTTACCCACAAATTCAAGTAGTTATAGCTGTTTAATACATTGAATATTTAATTTTTCTAATACATAATGGAAATTTACGATTTTGAACTGCTATTATGGTATTATATGTAATGTAGGTAATAAACGTTATTTTTCATCGTTAATTTGGACATTACTGTAACGTTCATGTACCGTTAGGATAAATCGAAGTGTCTGAATACTTATGAGTAATAATGCCCATAACGTCGATATACTTATATCATGGTATACAATATCGTGCAAAAATTTTAGATTATTTTTGAAATAGAAATATTTTGTTTGTAGAAATAAATAAAAGAACTCCGAGTATCATTATAATATTTTATATAATTTATAATTTATATTTATAATTTATAATATTAATTTTCATCTTTATAATCATTTTAATTAAAATTGCTTGTTTCAATATATTTTAATTTAATTCAGTCTATTTAATATATTGATAATCTGGAAAATATGAAGCTGTGATAATTAATTTTATAATAATTAATGTTTTATTTAATATTCTTTTCTTTTGAAGAAGATATTGAAGATACAGTATCAAGTAATATTCCATAAACTTGTTGCATATTTTCTGCCACTCTCTTTGCTGCATTCCAGAAAGCTGGTTTCCAGTTTTGACTTTCTTTCCCTCCTTGCCTCATCCTAAATGATACCGTACGTGTTTTATGACATTCAGGTCAGGGCTTTACTTATTGCAGCATCTTCAAAAAAATGTGCGACTTAATAAAAATGCTGAAAGAAATATCTGGAAACTTATTTTTATAGGAAAATGAGAAAAATACAATTTTATACAAAAATAAGTTTAGTTGACAATACAAGATAAATAATTCAGATGGTCCAAAATTTTTGTAGAGCATTGTATTATATACATATATATGTACATTATATAATATATAATTATATTAATAATATATTGTACTATTATAT
>NW_016910450.1:385985-392799 GCF_001483705.2 Eufriesea mexicana
ACAAAAATCTTAGGCCATCTGAATTATTTATTTTGTGATATCAATTAAACTAATTTCTGTATAAAATTGTATATATATAACTATATAAAATTTCTGTAATATAGTTCCATTTTATTATTTTACTTTATATTTTATTTCTCTGCTTTATAATTTTATATGTCACATTATAACATTGTCATATGTACAGGGTGAGACATTTGACACAAGCACTTGAATTTATTTATAAAATATTTAGCATATAAAAAAATATTTGAAACAAAAGTGGTTTTGTGTCAGTGGAAATATACAATATTGTAATTACTTTTTCGTTCTTTTGCTTTTTCTAAATTAAAGGAGATATTCTAATTTTATTGTTATTATGAAATAGGGTTTTAATTAAAATAACTCCAAAATTAATGATTTTTTAATATAAATAGGTTAATACTTTTTAATAAAGAATGCCAAGATGCATCGACTGATGTAATAAAAAATATATGATTCTATTTAAAAAAAACACCAATGACCTTCAGATGTCCTCTACACGTACATGTACAAGAAAATTGGTACTTCCAAAATGTGTCCTCCTCGAAACCATACAAATCCATATTAAACATTTTTTCACTACCCCTAATAGTAAAGTTGTAAATTTAGAAAGTAATATTTAGTAACCCACCTAGTATGTATATTTTCTTTTGTTTTAAGTAATATATATATTCTTCAATCATAGAGTAAGTAGTAATGTTAGCAATCCGTGTCAATATCAACCTTCAGCAATCACACTAATAAACCTTTATCAAAAAATGCTGTATCCTTCATTTAAATCCAACATAAAATTAATATTTAACTATAATTGATAATAATCGACTTTAATTATTCGCCTTTAATAATAAAAGAAGAGAAATATGAGAAGAAAATTAATTATAACATTATATAAATCAATCGTTATTATGCAATTTTGATTTAAAACATTTTTTCGTATAATAAATAATTTACAAGTAATTTTAAATAAATTATTCGAAATATAAAGAATCATCAATTCAATAAGTACTTGATACTACGAATATAACAATGTGTTGACAATAAAAATATGAAGAATATTAAATTATTATCGAATAATAGTAAAATAATATTATAAAAAATATTCATAACCGAAAAAATGTTTTCTCGATTAATTTTAAGTCTTCGAAACGTCTTTTTATTAACCAGAATGAACTTAAAAACAAATCTTGCAGGTATCAGCAAATTACTTAATCCTCGCGCGGTGCTAAATAGGTTAGGTTCGCATCGGTCCGCCATATTGGCAGCTTCGTATTCCCGCCATCCTTCGCATCCTACATAACCTACCCACGCACGATCCAATAACACGATTATCGCAATCTGTACATTCTTAACGTAATTTTGCAATTTGATGAACACAATTTAAATAACCATTTTTAAATTTTCCATACAAAATTCTGTATTCATGAATTTTGTAATATTTTCTCTTATTCCATGTCTATTTTAATTTCTTCTTTCTCCATGTTTCCATCTACAGGCCTGTTCACCAATCGTGGTAGATTCAGTGTTAAAGATATTCCATAATAAAGTAGACGATATTTTTTAAAACAATAAATGAAAAATCGTCTGGAGGTTAAGACGTAGAATTATTTTATTTCGATATTCCACACGACCCCGTGTTATCTAAAACTGTTTTCCTTGCATTGTATTCTTATTATTTTGTAACAAATATACACCAGCATAACAAATCGTAAAAAATAAATTTTGTTATTAAGAAATTTGATTTACAATTGTTTATTTACAATGTTTTCATATACGGAAAATGCATACAAAAATACAAAAAAAATAAATTGAAGAAAAAAGATCAACTAGAGACGAAAGAATATCGAACCCTAGACCTGCATCATAGTAATTTTCGGGTGTCGCTATTACGCTACAACGCCATTTTAAAACCATTGGAAATAAATTTGTGATTACAAAAGTAATGAAACTTTAATCGCAAATATCTCGAAACCTATTGAGTAATGGCGGCTATAATGATATATATTCTTGAACAGTATAACGAAATCTGCAAACCTGCAAAGTTCCAATTAAATCGGTGACCCGAATGACTTGCACTCTCCTTGTAAGTATAATATAATCTGATTACGAATACTGCATTCCAATATGTACCATAGTTTTTTCAGAAAAAAATCTCAAATAGTCGATTTTCATTGGCCGGATTAGACCCGTAATCCGTAAGACAGTTTCACCCGGTTCCGTAAACGAGACAGACACACGTTAATTTTCTCCACGGGCATCGTACGATTCGCGACACGTCGAGAGAAAGCGGCCATGTCGTTGACAATGATCGTCACGACCGAACACGCGAGAGAGCGCTGCGTTGTTCAGGTATCGAATCGCGGACGGAAAAACGGACGATCTGGAACGACGCGGAACAGGAAGCGTGGAGAGCATCAGAGTCGGTTGCAGAACGGGTGGTGTGGCAAAAGGACGACCGCTAGGCCGTAACATTCTGTTCAGTATTATCCAATTAAAGGTAATGTCGGGAGCCCGTTAATTTTTCTTCCGTTAGGCCGTCGGCCATTCCGACCCTGCCTCGAGTTCATCGTGTTTTCCAGAATATGAGAGCCACGGACAGCGGCCAGTGATGGACAGGATGCGACTGCTCCCGTGTTTGCCTTCGTGCCTAGTGTCACCGCGCAGGAAATGAAAATTCCCCGTTTGCTTGGGCCATTGTTGCCGACTGGATGCCAATCTGATGCTCGAATTCAGTCGAGTTAACGAACTTCCACGATCGATCGATCAATGTGATACAGATGCGGATTCGTGTGACGAGACTATTACGTCGTAATAGGTTCCTGATTCATCTGGAACCTTCTGCCTCATTTTCTCGCTATTTTAACCTCTCATGCACGGCTGAATTTTGCGTGAAACTGTTTCTCTGTATGACAGAGAGTTCAACGCGAATTCTGCGTAAATGATACAATATTGCAACACTATTTTCCAAGTGTCTATATTGGAATGAAGTTTTTGATGAAACGGTTAACCCTCTTTAAATAAAATAAAATAAAATGCGCAGTTATTTCTCGGAAAGGCCACATTCGCGGATGACACTGCGTTCTTGGCTTCCCATGAACACCCTGCGGGGGCGTCACGATTTTTGCAGGGATAAGACTCCAGAATGGGCCAAAAAATGGAAAATTAAAATCAACACACGTCACATTTACTATCAGACACGTTACTGCTCCTGCAGTGAAACTGAACAGCGAAAACCTTGAAACAAAGGACTGTGTCAGATACCTTGGTCTGCGCGTGGATAAAAGACTCACGTGGAAAGGCCACATAAAAAAGAGAAGAAAGCAACTGAATCAGGAATTGAAAACCATGTATTGGATCCTGGGATGAAAATCGAAGCTTAGACTATACGATAAATTACTTTTGTATAAGTAATTTATTCCAATTTGGACATATGGGATACAACTCTGGGGATGTGCCAAGAGAAGTAACATAAACATCATCCAAAGGTTCCAGAACATAGCACTGAGAACTATTGCTGCTGCCCCATGGTACATCACCTCAGATTCTCTACATAAAGACTTGGGTATGCATGATATCAAAGAACGGATAGGAAAATTCGCCATAGCACACAAGAAACGAATATCAAATCATGCCAACGAACACATCAGGGATCTAAATCATATACCGCAACACAGAAGGCTGAAAGGAATAAACAAACCGATTTGTGGAATTAAATTGAAGAAGGAACATCACATATAATGTTAGCGGCAACGCTACGGAGCGTTTACATGCAAGTCATATCCTTAATTCATCAAATTTGCTGATTAGCTCAATGAAGCTAGTTGCAGATGTAATTTAGTATTAAAAAAAAAAAAGAACAAATTTCGGAAAATAATAAAAACGGTTATAATTAACACGAGTGCGGCGCCATTTTGCTATACTTTCCGCTCAGGCGGCAGCGAGTGAGCACTTGATGCCGAGCGCTCAAGTATACCGAAAAGAGTATGAGCAGAAGATTACTTTGTTTCACTTTGTCGTTTGGACTGTGAGAATGGTACAGCCAATGCACAAATATACAAATTATAAACAGAAGATAATGGGGTGGGGAATGCCAGAAAGGCAAAAAGGCGATCACCGAGAGACGATCAGTCAGGAAAAGCCACGGCAGTGTAAAGATTTACTTTAGCAGAGGGAATTAAATTTTTACAATGTATTAATTGTCATTGATAATTTAACCCTTGACAATGCCAGTCTTACGCACCGATGTTGATCAAACGAAAAGTTCGCTGTCAGTCCCTAGAATCCACGTCATCCAAACGAAAAGGCTACTGTAAGTCCCTAGGGACTGACGCCATCTGAACGGAAAGTTCAATGTCATTCCCTAGGGACTGACGTAGCACTCAACGTGTTAACTGTAATTGGGCATTCTCGATTCTTAAGACATTTCAAAATAATACTCCAAAATGGCAAGAAGAAAGTTACCGAACGAAGTGTACTGTGAAACTGAAAATAGCGATGAAGAGTTTTATTTTGACTCCTTGAATACTAATTATTATATAAAAAGTAATTTTACAAAAAAAAAATATTTCTTATTCTCAGTTATTACAAAAGTGTTTTGCTGCACAAATTCTATGGATTCATTTTCTACATACAGCGCAAATTAAGTTGGAACGTTTAATTCCATTACCATTTTTCTTGCTGCATACTTCACACTGTTGTAAGTTTCGCTTCGACAATTTTTCTAAAAAAAATTTCTGACTTATCGACAGTCTTTCTGTGGAATTTTTGGTTGCTAGCCATTCCTTCTCTATAGTATCGATAATGCTCGATGTAAATTGCAGTCTAGTTAATTTTTTTATCTTATTTAAATCGCAATTGAATGATATTAATAAAAATTGATATGAATACAAATACCCTCAATTAATGCGAAAAGTATGTTAACAAACAGCAGTGCCATCTTCTACGCATTTCTGGTACAAGAGAAGCGCGATGGCGCTTCGTTGCACTCAAACGGTTAAAAGCTAATGATATATTTATTTAAATGAAAAGCAACAATTGATACCTAACACTGGCATATCAAAAACAAAGACTGCATATTCGGTCTGTATATTGTTAACACTGTTATAAAACGTTGTGAAAGCAAAAAAAAAAAAAAATGTGAAACAAAACATGTGAAAACGATCGTGTAATTTAAACGATGAGCGAGAGAGCCACTAGAGTGAGCCACTATAGTGGTGCGTCGTTCAGAAAGATGGCACTCGCGAAAGCCACAACAATGGCGCATCGTGCTTAAGAGGTTGGCATCCAAAACGATGGATTTGTTCTGAATTTATGTTATTATGTTGAATTTATGTAGCAGCTGAATCTACGTGTAAAAATAAGTCGAAAAGGAATAAAATTGTTTCGTTCGAAGCTCCGTTTTTTTATAAAATGAAGTTATAATTTCATGGGAGGGAGGGGGGGAGTAAGATTTAAGTGAATTTAAAATTTGTGGATTTTATTGTAGACCCTCTGGTGTTTTCAGATCTAATTAAGTAGAATAACACAAAGAAGTTGCTGTTTTTCGAGAGACTGAAGGAGTAGGGTAACTGAAATTTGATAAAACATGTGCGCACCCCATGAATTTTCGAACTCGATTTTCTCGAAAATGAGGTTTCAAATGAAAAAATTTTATTCTTCGTTTTCGACTCATTTTTGGGCGTAGAGTTAGTTTCTATCAATTGTACCTCAAGTTATCTGTCACTCGGTATATTCGTATTGATTATTAAGAAGGTATATACGAGACTTGAGACGAGACAATGCTCTATGAAAACAAACGGAGAAAGAAAAGGAGAGAAAATGATTGGAAATGAAGAATGAACGAGACAAGTCTCGAAAAATCATCTTCCCAAAAAAGTATAAAAATTCTAGGAACAGAAAGTAAAGCAAATTTACTATAGTGCTACATGTTACTATTTCTGGGCATCTTTGCTCTTATAATGTTGATAAATATATGCTTTTATGTACGTACTATTTATATTTATTACATATATGTGTTATATATAATTAATAATTAAGAAATCTAGTAATAACCAAATTCCCTAGTTTGGGACAGGAGCAATTAGAAATTATCCTTAACAAGATTGATGAAAAGGGAAATATAGTACTTAGATGTAGTAAAGGATGTTGATTGAAAAATATAATTCCTGAGAGTCTAATTCCTTGTTACAGATATATTTCCTAACCTAGCTTTCGGTATCTTGGTACCTAAGATACGAGTCTACTAACCAAACCGATGAGACCATTAATAGATCCAGACGAAATTTCTTTGCTTTTTTACTGATCTCTCTTCCTTCTTTCCTTACTAATGTATTACAGAGCCACGAGATAGGTATATAAAGTGGAGACTGTCGGAGCAGGGGCTTTACGAGAGATTCTCAATAGAGGTCCTTCCCACAGGGTTCAGTCCTGTCTATAGAATACTGCTTTTTCCGTTCAGTCCTATCTACAGGGTGTTCTTATCGTTACTAAGTATCTCTCTAGTAAACGTAAATGGTAGCACAATATATAATAATAACATAATATAAGATAATATATGTATAATATAATAATAATAAAATAATAATAAAAAAGAGTAACTGTAAATATATTAAAAATATGAAATAGTGAACAATTCTCTTATTTTCTATAACCAACGCAATAATGTATGTCAATCTTATAGGGTTCCCATAGGGTTTAGTTTTGTCTATAGAATACTGCTTTTCTGTTTATTCCTATCTACAGGATAATCCTATCATTACTAAGTATCTCTCCATCTGTAATTACTAAATAAATATAT
>NW_016910451.1:0-278 GCF_001483705.2 Eufriesea mexicana
GTAGTATTACCATGGCTATAGCACACCAATAGTATATTTCACCCTTATTTATGCAAGAAAGTAATTTCAGCACGACATCAGTCGAAAATGACAATAAAATGAGTTTTCCGTCCAGATTCTATAACAGTGCAATGGCTATAGTACGCCAATTGTATCCTTTCTCATTATTTAGGCGGAAAAGGTAGCTCACCACGATATTAGTAGAAAATGTCAATAAAATTGAATTTTCCAGCCAGGTTCTATTGGATTGCAGTGCCTATAGTACGCCAGTAGAACCT
>NW_016910452.1:0-41741 GCF_001483705.2 Eufriesea mexicana
CCTTTTGTGTTATACACCGCTATTCGGGATTTCTGCGCTCTAATGTTCTCTAATGTGTTCTGCGTGGCTCTGGGTAGTCCAGCAATAGTGGTCGCGGGACGTTATACCGAGTAATGTTACGTTTGGCTATGTCGCGATTTGAGAGGTTAGGAATGTATGGCTTTGACTTTGTGCTACACAATACTATCCGGTGTATTTCTGTGCTCCCCATAGATCTACTATACTATGCGCGATTGCAGGGAGACTAGAAATAGCGTTCGCGGCACGATATTTGGGCAATGTATATCATTGAAATCCAATGAGCAGCAGTGTATAGCATAAAACTCAATGTTATCCTATCCTAACCTGACCGAACGTGAAATAAGCAAACGTATTCTAACTCAACCTCACGTGCCGAGACAACCATTGCTGGCCTCCAGGACGTCAAGCAGAGCATATTAGAGGAGAGTAGAGGGCAGTAGTTAATAGAATGTCGGTGCATAGCACAAAAATTAAAGATTTCCGAAACGAACCCAAAGAAGCCTTACCAAACCAAACGTAACTTAACCCAATCTAACGCGCCGCAAACGCAACTACTGGCCTCCCGAGAGCAAAGAGGAGAATATTTGATCACAGTAGAGCGTAGAAATCCACCAAATAGCAGCGTATGGCACAAAATTAACAGCTATCCCAACCAAACATAACCAAACCGAGCATAACCAAGCATAACATGTCTCAACCGAACGTGCCGCGACCACCATACCTGGCATCCCCAGAGACAAGCAGAGCGTGATAGCGCACACTGAAGCGCAGAAGTCCAGAGAATAGCAGTGGGTCTCACAGAAGTCGAAGCTACCCCAACCTAACGCAGCATAACCTAATATGTCCGAGCGTAGTCGAACTCAAATTTACGTGCCGCGACCACCATTCCAGGCGTCCGCGGAAATAAGCAGAGTGTGATCGCCCGCAGTAGAGCGCCGTATTCCACGGATTAGCAGTGTGCAGCACAAAAGTCAACGCTATCCCAGCCAAACCTAGCAACACCTAACCTAACCAAACGCGATCGAACCCAAGCTAACTTGCCGAGAGCACTACTGCTGGTCTCCCCATAGCGAAGTAGAATATACTAGTGCACAGTAGAGCGCATAAGTCCACCCAATAACACTGCATAGCACGAACGTCAAAGCCACCCTAACCAAACTTAACCTACTCTAACTAGGCCGAACGTAACCTAACTCAGCCAAACGTGCCACAACCACCATTGCTGGCCTCCACAGATTCAAGCTGATGCTAGTAGAGCAGTGCAGTGCACCGACATCGAACGAATAGCGGTGTACAGCACAAAAGTCAAAGCAATCCTATCTAAGGCAACCAAAGGTAACGCAACCAAACGCAACGTAACATAACCTAACATCCCAAGACCATTATTACTGCCCTTCCCAGAACCAAGCAGAATACACTGGAGCACTGCAGAATGAAGAAAACCACCAAACAGCAATGTACAGCACAAATGTAGAAGATATGCTAACCTAACCAGACGAAACCCAACATAACCGCAGGTGGAATAACTAAACCTAACGTGCCGCGAAAACTATTGCTGGCTTCCCAAGACGCAAGCAGAATATGATAGAGCACAGTAGGGCATAGAGGTCCATAGGTTATCAGCGTATAGCACGGAAGTCAAATCAATCCAATCCTCGCCCAGGCAAACATAACGTAGCCAAGCGTAGCCCAACTCATCATATCGTGACACGGCCGCCATTTCTGGCCTGCCCTGAGTCGAGTAGAGTATAGTAGGGCAACGAAGAGCGCAGAAATCCACAGAACAGAAGTGTATAGCATAAAAGTAAATGCAATCCTATCGTAACGTACACACACGTTACCTAACCGAACATAGCCTAACACAATCTAACGTGCCGAGGCCACCATTGCTGTCATCCGCAGCGCCAGTCAGAACATATTAGAACACAGTAGAGTCCAGAAATCCACCGAATAGCATTGTACGGCGCAAAAGTCGAAGATATCCTGTCCTTACCTAACCAAACGAAGCATAAGCGGACGTAACTTTGCCCTACATGACGTTCCGCGGCCGCTACTGCTGGCCATACGAGAGCTAAGCAGGGTATAGAAGAGCAATACGAGACGCAGAAACAGTCCGGATAAAAGTGTACAGCTCAAAAGTCAAAGCAATACTAACCAAACCTAACCATGCCCAACCAAACCATATGTAACGTAACTCAGCCTAACGTGCCGAGCACACAATTCCTGGCATCCACAGAGACGAGCAGGTTGTGATAGCGCACAGAAGAGCACAGGCGTCCATAGGACAGCAGTGTGTAGCACAAAAGTCGAAGTTATACTAACCTAACACTGCGCAACTTAACGTAACCAAACGCAATGTAGCTCAACCTATCGTGCCGCGTCCATTACTGGTAGCCGCCACGAGGCAAAGCATTTGAGAGTAGAGCAAAGTAGAGGGCAGGAATCCACGGAACGCCAGTGTGTGGCACGAAAGTCAAACCGATCCCAACCGTACTTAGCCTAACCTAACAAATCCAAACGTAACATAACTCAACCTATCGAGCCACAATCACCACTGCTGGTGTACCGATTGTCGAGCGGAGTATAGTAGAGCTACGCAGAACGCAGAAATCCACCGAATAGCAGTGTATAGCTCAAAAGTTAAAGCTAACCATTCCTAACTTAACTGACGGCGACATAACCGAAAGTAACCTATCTCAAAGTAACTTGACGAGACCTCTATTGCTGTCCTTCCCAGAGCCCAGTTGAGCGCACTAGAGCGAATTGGAGCGCAGAAATGCACCAAATTGCAGTGTATAGCACAAAATTCGAAGTAGTAACACCTACCACAGCCAATAGTAACATATGCAAACGTAACCACACTCAACATAACATGACGAGAAAGCTATTGCTGGGATTCACAGAGACAAGCAAAATGTACTAGAGCACAATAGTGCGCAGATATCCACCTCATTGCTGTCTACAACGGAAAGGTCAAAAATACCCAAACCACACCTGGCCCAACCTAACCTAACCAGTTGTAGCCCAACCCAACATTACGTGTCTACGCCACTATAGTTGGCCTCCCAGGGCCAGGCAGAACGTACTAGGGCGCACCAGAGCGCAGAAATCCCCCGAAGAGCAGTGTACAGCACAAAAGTCAAAGCCACCCTATCCTAATGAATACAAACTTGGCATAACCAAACGTAACATAACTAAACCTAAAGTAAGGCGACCACAACTTCTCGCCTCCGCAGAGTAGAGCAGAACATATTAGAGGTGAGTAGAGAGCAGAAATCCGCCGTATAGCAGCGTAGAACACAAACGTCATAGAAATCCTGACCAAGACTTCCTAACTTAACCTGACGAACCGATACCCAACTCAACCTAACGCCCAGGGACTACCAATGCTGGCTAGCCCGGAGCCAAGCCGGGCATATTGGAGCAGAGTAGAGAGCAATATCCCACTGAATTGCACTGTACAGCACAAAAGTCTAATCCATTCTGTCCTAACTTGACCAAACGTAACATAAACAAACGTAGCTAAATCATACTAACGTGCCGAGAGCACTGTTGCTGGCCGCCACAGAGCCAAGCAGAATATGCCAGAGTGGAGTAGACCACAGAAATCCACCGCACTGCAGTATATAGCACAAAATCGAAATATAACATAACCTAACCTGACCTGACCTAACCTAACCAAACGTAGCACATCTCAACGTAACGTGCAGCGAACACTGCTCCTGGCTTCCAAAGAGACAAGCAGAATGTAGAACAGTGGATCACAGAAAGCCGTCGAATGACAGTGTGTAGTACGAAAGTCGAAGATATCCTAGCCAAACCTAACCTAACATAAACTAACAAAACGTAACTTAACTCAACCTGATGTGCCGCGACCACTATTGCTCGCATCGCCAGAGTCGAACAGAGTATAGCAGAGCAATGTAGAAGGCAGAAATCCACCGAATAGCATGGTATAGCACAAAAGACGTATAAATCCATGCCGAACCATCCTAACCTAACCAAACGAAACGTAACGCGAGTCAACCTATCCTGCCGAGGAACCACTATTGCTGGCCTCCTCAGAGCCAAGCAGAAAATATTAGAAAAGGGTAGAGCGCAGAAATTCGCGGATAGCAGTTCATAGCACAGGAGTCTAAACTATGCTGTCACAACCTCACCAAACGGAACACAACCCGACGTAGCCTAGCTGAAGGGAACGAGCCTATGCCACTATTGCTAGCATCTGCAGAGCAATGCAGAATATGCTAGAGCACAGTGGAGAGCAGAAATCCCCTCCATTGGAGTGTATAGCAAAAAAGTCTGATACCCAAGCCATGCCTGACCTAATCTAACAAAACCAATAGCAGCTCAACTTAAAATAGCATGCCGAGGCCACTACTTCTGCGCGCGCCATATCCAATCAGAACATACCAGAGCGCACTAGATCGTGGAAGTCCACCGAAAAGCATTGTATAGCACAAAAGCTAGGGTACCCTAACCTAACCTGACCTAAACTAACCTAACCAATCGTAACCTAACTCAACTTAACCTACCGCGACCACTATTGCTGGCCACAACAGAGTCGAGTAAAACTAACTAATGTCGACGGGAGCGCAGAAATCCATAGTATTGCAGTGTGTAGCACAAAAGTCGTTTGTGTCCAGACCTAACACGGGCTAACATAACATAAACAAACCCTACCCAACTCAACCTGACGTGTCACGAACGCTATTGCTCGCCTCGCCATGGTCGAGTAGTTACAAGTAGCGCAATGTAGAGTGCAGAAATAAACTGAATAGCAGTGTATAGCACAAGAGTCGAAGATAGACTAACCCAAACTGTCCCAACATAACCTACCTACACGTAGCGTAACTCAACATAACGTGCCGCGAACACTGCTGCTGGCATCCTCGGAGAAAAGCAGAATATAGTAGAAGTATGGAGTTCACAGAAATCCACCGAAAGGCAGTGTTTAGCACGAAACTGAGAGTGGCCTATCCCAAACTAGCCAAACGCTAAGTCCCCAAACGCAGTTTAACACATCCTAACATGACGAGACCAATACAGGTGGCATCCCCAGAGCCAAGAACAGTATACTAGAGCACAGTAGTCCGCAGAAACCCGCGGAAAACAGTGTATAGCACATAAGTCCGACCTATCCTATCACAACCTCAACAAACATAACACACCCAAGCGTAGCATAACTCAACGTAACGTGCCGAGGCCACAACTGCTGGTCTCCCCAGGTCCAAGCAGGATATACTGGAACATAGCAGGGTGCAGAAATCCACCGAATAGCACGGTATAGCGCAAAGGACGAAGAAATCCTACCCAAATCTTCCTAACCTTACCGAAAAAGACGAGACTTAACTCAAACTAAAGTGCCGAGACCACTATTACTGGCGGCCACAAAGCCATGCAGAGCACATTAGTGCGCAGTAGAGCGCAGACATTCGCGGATAGCAGTGTATGGCGCAAAAGTCATAGCTACCCTTACCAAACCCAAAATAGCCTAACCCAACCAAACATAACCTAACTCAACCTGACATGCAGCGACCGCTATTGTTGACCTTCCCAGAGTCAATCGGACTATAACAGAGCAGAGTAGGGCGCCGAAATCCACCGAATAGCTGTTTATGGCACAAAAGTCAAAGTTATCCTAACCTAACCTAACCAAACGAAACGTAAACAAACTCAATCAAATACAGCCTATCGTGACTAGACCAGTATTGCCGGTCTCTGATTCGTGAAGCAGAACGTATTAGAGGAGAGTAGAGCGCAAAAGCCCGTTTAATGGCAGCGTTTTGCAGGAAAGTCGAAGATATCGTAGCCTGACCCAATTTAATCTAATCTAACCAAATATAACCGATCTCGAACTAAAGTGCCGAGACTACTGTTGATGGCTTCCCCAAAGCCAAACAGAGCTTATTACGGCGCATAAGTGCGCATAAATCGACCGAGTAGCAGTGTATAGCGCAAGAGTCATAGCTTTTCTAGCCGAACCTATCCAAACATAACATTACCAAACGTAACTTTCCTCAGCCTTCCTTGACACGACCACATTTGCTGGCCGCTCTAGAGCCTAGAAGGACGTATTAGAGGAGAGTAGAGAGAAGAAATCCATAGAATCGCAGTGTATAGCTGAAATGTCAAAGCCATCCAGACCTAACACAGACTAACCTAACTAGTCCAAAGGTAACGTAACAGCACCTAACGTGCCTAGACCACTATTACTGCCCACCCCAGGGTGGAGCAGAGTATAGTAGAACACAGTAGGGCCCAGAAGTTCGTAGAATGGCAGTGCTGAGCACAAAATTAGCGGATGACCGAATCAAACCAAACAAAGCCTAACATAACCAATCGTAATCCAGCATATACTAAAGTGTCGCGACAACTATACCTGGCCTCCTCAAAGCCCAGCAGGTTATAGTACAGCAATGTGGAACGCAGAATTCCACCGATACCAGCGTATGTCACAAAAGGAAAATCTATCCTATCATAACATATCCAAACGTAATATCAGCAAACGTAACATAACTTACGCTGACGTGCCGAAACCACTTTCGCTGTCCTCCATAAAGACAAGCAGAAAATACTAGGGCACAGCAGATCGCAGGAATCCCCTGGATAGCAGTGTATAGCACAAAAGTCAAAGCAGCCCTGGAACAATATAGCCAAACATAGCATAACCAAACGTAACCTAGCTCTACCTAACCGACCTACACAACTGCTGCTGACTTCCGCAGAGTTAAGCAGAATATACTACAGCCCAGTAGATAACAGCAATCCTCAGCGTTGCAGTGCATAACACAAAAGTCAAAGATATACCATCCAAACCTGACCTAACCTAACCAAACCAAACTATAAAAGCACAACTTAACGTGAAGAAACCACTATGTATGGGCTCCCGAGAGACAAGCAGAATATAGTAGAACACAGTCAAGCGCAGAGATCCACCGAACAACAGCATATAACACGAAAGCCGTAGCTATCCTTACCGAACTTAACCCAAAATAAACCATCCTGAAGTGACATAACCCAAACTAAAGTGCCGAGACCATTATTGCTGTCATTCCCAGGGCTAAGCAGAGTATAGAAGAGCACAGTAGAGCGCAGAAATCCACCGAATAGCAGTGTATAGCACGACGGACTAAGTTAACCTGACCGAGATGATCCAAAACCTAATCTATCCATACGTAACATAACCCAACTTAACGTGCCGAGGCGGCTGTTGCTGGCCCCCACAGTTCCATGCAGAAGAAATTAGAACACAGTAGAGCACAGAAATGTGCGGATAGCAGCGAACAGTACAAAAGTCGAAGGTATCCTAACCTACCATGATCCAACCTTACCTAATGGAGCGTAGCGTGGCTCAACATAACATGCCTCGACCTCTGCTGCAGACGTCCCCAAAGCCAAGCACAATATAGTAGATCACATTAGTTCACAGGTATTCAGCACATAATAGCGTATAGCACGAAAGTCGAAGCTATAATAACCGAAATTAACCTAACCTAATCAAACCACACGTAACCTAATACAAACTAGCGTGCTACGACCACAGCTGCTCGCCTCCGCGTAGTCAAGCGGAGTATAGTAGAGCAATGTAGGGCGCGGAAATTCACAGAGCAGCAGTGTACGGCACAAAGGTCAAAGATATCCCAACCCAACCTGACACAACCTAACCAAACAGAACGTTAAGAAGCACAACTTAACGTGCCGAAAAAACTATGGCTGGGCTTCCCAGAGCCGAGGAGAGAAAATGAGAAAGGAGTAAAGCTCAGAAATGCGCGGATAGCAGGGAATGCCACAAAGGTCTAAACTATACCATCCTTGCCTCACCAAGCGCAACCCAACCAAGCGTAACCCAGCACAACCTAACGTGCCGCGACCGCAATTACTGGCTACCCAAGAGCCAGGCGGAGCATATTAGAACACATTAGAGAGCAGAAATTCACCGCACTGCAGTGCAAAGCAGGAAAGTGGAAGATACCTTAACCTAATCTTACCAAACCTAACCTACACGAGCGAAGTGTAACAGAACATAACATGATGAGGCAATTATTGCTGAACTGCCCAGAGCCAAGCAGAATATATTAGAGTACAGTAGAAGGCGGAAATCCACCGAAAAACAATGTACGGCGCAAAAGTCAAGGCCTTCGTAGCCTAACCTATCCATACGTAACAAAACCGAACGTTAACATAACTCATACTATCGCGCCGAGAACACTATTGCTTGCTTCCCCAGGGCCAAACAGTATATACAACAGCACAGTAGAGCGCAGAATTCCGCCGCATTGAAGTGCAAAGCACAAAAGACAAACGTAACCTGACCAAACCTAAACAAACCGAACCTAATCAAACGTAACATGGCTCAACCCAACGTGCCGCGACCACTATCGCTGGCGACCCATAGTCAAGCGCAATACGACTGAGCACAGCAGAACACTGTATTCCAAAGTATGTCTATGATGATCACAAAAGTCAAAGCTATTCTAACATAACCCAACATAACCTAACATAACCAAACGTAATCTGGGTAAATTAACGTGCCACAACCTGTATTGCTGGCCTCCCCAGAGCCAAGCAGAGCATATTAGAGTACAGCATAGCGCAGAAGTTCCCCGAATAGCAGTGTACAGCACAATGGTCAATACTACTCTCTCCTACACTAACCAAACGTAGCACAACCAAACGCAACCAAGCTCCACCTAACCACCCTGCGCCACCATTGCTGACCTTCCCAAAAGCCAAGCAGAATATACTACAGCACAGCAGATCACAGACATCTGCGTTATTCCAGCGTATAGCACAGAAGTCAGAGATGTCGTAACCTAAGAAAGACAAACTTAACCTAACCAGACAATTCTAACCTAACCAAACGTATCCTAAATCTGCCTAACGCGCCGCGGCCCCTATTTCTTACCTCTCCAGAGCAAAGCAGAGCATATTAGATCACAGTAGAGCGAAGAAATCCACCGAAGAGCAGTGTATTGCACGAAAGACAAAATTGTCATAGCCTAACCCGACCAAGCATAGCATATCCAAAGGTAACCAAACTCCACCTAACAGACCCACACCAATATTGCTGACCACGCCAGAGCCAAGCAGGACATACTAGAGCACAGCAGAGCGCAGAAATCCTCCGCACAGCAGTGTATAGCACAAAATCCAGATCAATCATTTAGTAACATAACCAAACGTAACACAACCAAACGTAACCTAACACAGCCTAACGTGCCGATGCCACAATTGATGGCCACCGCAGGGACATGCAGAATATGCTAGAGCGCAGTAGGTCGTAGAAATCGACCGCATTGCACTGCACAGCACAAAAGTGGATAGGATTCAGGCCACACCTAACATAACCTAACATAACCAAACGTAATCTGGGTGAATTAACGTGCCACAACCTGTATTGCTGGCCTCCCCAGAGCCAAGCAGAGCATATTAGAGTACAGAAGAGCGCAGAAATCCGCCGAACAGCAGTGTATAGCACAATAGTCTTGGCTAGCCCCTCCTAACCTGACCGATCCTAACGCCACCAAACGTAACATAGTTAAATTTAACGTGATGCGGCCGCCATTGCATGCCTCCCGGGAGCCAAGCAGAACATGTTAGAGGTATCTAGGGAACAGAAATCCATAAAATCGCAGTGTATAGCAGAAAAGTGAAAGCTAACCAAACGTATCCCAAACAAATGTAACCTAGCGAAACGTAGCTTAACAGAGCCTAACGTGACGAGACCACTATTCCGGCCACCTCGGAGTCGAACAGAGTATGGTAGAGCAGTTTAGAGCGTAGATATCCACCGAACAGCAGGGTGTAGTACAAAAGTCAGGGATAACCCGGCCAAACCTAACCTAACCTAACCTACGCAAACGTAACACAACGCAACCTAACGTGCCGCAAGCACTATTTTTGGCATCCCCCAAGACAAGCAGAATATGATAGAGTACAGTAGAGCCCAGATGTCCGTAGGACAGATGTGTTGAGCACAAAAGTTATAGCTGTCCTAACCTAACCCGAAGTCACCTATCCCGACCAAACGTAGTCTAACTTAACCTAATGTGCCACGATCAGTATTGCTGGCATCCAAAGAGCCAAGCTGAGCATAATAGAATAGAGCAGGGCGCAGAAATCCACAGAATCGCAGTGTATAGCGGAACAGTCAACGCTATCCGTTCCTATCAATAGCTAACGGAAACTACCAAAGAGTAGCCCACCATAACCTAACATGGCGAGACCTCTGTTACCACCCCCCCCCCATCCGAGCGATGCAGATCATACCAGAGCACAATGTACCGCAGAAGTCCACCGCATTTCAATGTACAGCACAAAGGCCAAAGGTATCCATCCTAACACAAGCAATCATAATTTAACCAAACGTAACCTAACTCAACCTAACCTGCCGCGACATCAATTACTGGCCTCCGTGGAGCAAAGCGGAGAATAGTAGAGGAGAGTAGAGCGCATAAATCTATATAATCGCTGTGTATAGCGGAAAAGTCAAAGCTATTCTGTGCTAACCTAACCAAACCTAACAGTGTCAAACGTAACCTAACTAAGCCAAACGTGCCGCGGCCACTAACGTTGGCCTCCCCAGAGTTGACTAGAGTATAGTAGAGCACAGTGGATCGCGGGAATCCATCGAGTAACCGTGTATACCTGGATAGTGAAAGCTGTTCAAACCAAAACCAAACAAGCGTAGCCTAACCAAACATAGCATAACTCAACCTAACGTGCCGAGAACACAATTGCTGACCTCTCCAGAGCCGAGCGGAATAGACATGAACACAGCAGGCGCAGAAATCCACCTCATTGCAGTGTGTACCACAAAAGTCAAACATACCCTAACCTAACCTAACCTAACCCAACCTAATCCATAGAATCGCAGTGTATATCAGAAGAGTCAATGCCATATTATCCAAACCTCACCTAACCTAACCTAACCAAACGCAACCTAACGCAACCTAACGTGCCGAGACCACTATTGCTGCCCTTCACAGTACCAAGCGACGCGTAGTAGGATAGAGTTGGGGGGCAGAAATCCAAAGAAACGCTGTGTATTGCAGAAAAGTCGCAGCTACGCTATCCTAACGAAGCTAAACGTAGCCTGTCCCAACAAAAAGTTACGAGGCCACTATTACAGGCCCCCGAGGTGCAAGCAGAATATACTAGAGCACATTGGACCGCAGAAGTCCTCCGAATTGCAATGTATGGCACAAAAGTCAAAGGTATATTCTCCTAACCTATCCAAACGTAACAGAACCTGACGTAGCATAACTCAACCTAACGTGCCGCGACCACTATTGCTGGCCACCACACAGCGAAGCGGTACATAATACAGGAGAGTAGCTCCAGAAAGCAACTAAATCGCATTGTATTACCGAAAAGTCAAAGCTACCCGAACCTCACTCAAGGCAATGCAACCTAACCAAACGTTGCCTAAAACTACGTAGCGTGCTGCGCCCGCAATTTCTAGTCTCCTCAGAGCCAAACAGAGGATTCTAGAGCACGGTAGGGCGCAGAAATCCACTGAACAGCAGTGTGTGGCACAAAGGTCAACGTTACACTCTCCTAACCAAGCCAATCGTGTTATAACCAGAGGTAACCAAACCCAACCGAACGTGCCACGACCGCCATTGATGTCCTCCCGATAGACGAGCGGATGCTAGTAGAGCAATCCAGTGCGCAGATATCAAACGAAGAGCAGTGTATAGCACAAAAGACAAAGATATCCTAACCAAACTTATCGTAACCTGTCCAAGCCAAACGTAACATAACTCAACCTTGCCTGCCTAGACCACAATTGCTGCCCTCCCCAGAGGCAAGCAGGACATACTAGAGCACACTAGAGCGCAATAATCAACCGCACTGCCGTGAGTATCACTGAAGTCATTGAAATCCTAAGCTAACTTCTCCTAACCTAACCAAATGAAGCATAACAAAGCTCCACCAATCGTGCCACGAACATTATTTGTGGCCATCCCAGTAACGAGAAGAACATGTTGGAGCACCGTAGAGCGCAGAAGTCCACCGCATTGCACTGTATAGACAAATGTCAAAGCTACCACATCCTTACTTTACCAAACATTACCTAACCAAACGCAACATATCCCAACCTAACGCACCTATACCTGGTGTCCCCGGAGGCAAGCGGAGTGTGGTAGCGCACAACAGGGTGCAGAAGTTCTTATAATCGGAGTGTGTAGCACATCAGTCATAGTTATCCTAGCCCAACCCGACGTGACCTAACCCAAACCAACGTAACCTAACTATACCTAACGAGCCGCGACCACTATTGCTGTCCTTCCCAGCGCCATGCTGAACATATTGGAAGAGGGTAGGGCACAGAAATTCATAGAGTCGCAGTGTACAGCAGAAAAAGTGCAATCCGAACCTTACCCATGCTGACATAGACGAACCAAGCGTAACCCAACTAAACCTAACGTGTCGATACCACTAATTCTGGCATTTACAGCACCAACCAGAGCATAATGGGGCACAGTAGAACACAGACAGCTGCCACATGGCAGTGTAGGGCACAAAAGTCAAAGCCATCCTCTCCTAACCCAGCCAAACGTAACGTAACCGAACGTAACCCAACACAACCTTATGTGCACAGGACAATATTGCAGTCCTCCCTAGAGACAAGCAGAAACACTAAAGCACATTAGAACGCTAAAATCCATAGAATCTCAGTGTATAGCACAAGAGCCGGAGCTAACCAGTCCCAACCTAACGAAACGTAATATAACTCTAACTAACGTGACCAAACCTTTATTGCTGTCCTCAACAGGGTGAAGCAGAAAATATTAGAGGAGAGTAGAGCGCAGGAATCAACGGAATCGCAGTTTATAGCACAAATGTCAATGACTCCCTGTACTAACCTGACGATATGTAGCATAACTGAACCTAACCGGTCCGAACGTAAAGCGTACAGGACACACCTGCTGGCCTCCCCAGAGACTAGTAGAACATGCGAGACCGGAGTAGAGCGCAGAAATCCATAGAATTGCTGTGTATAGCAAATAAGTCAAAGCTACCCTATCCGAACATAACATAACCTAACCTACCCTAAAGTAATGTGTCTCTACGTAACGATGCTAGAACATTATTGCTGCCCTCCCCAGAGCCGAGCGGAAAATAATAGACAACAGCAGAGCGCAGGAATCCACTGAAAAGCTGTGTGTGGCACGAAAGTCAATGCCACCATGTCCTAACCTAACCAATGTATCGTAACCAAAAGTAACATAATTCACCCTTACGTGGGCAGACCGCTATTGCGGCAGGCAGAGGCTAACAGAATATATTATAGCACAGTAGAGCGCAAATATACATGAAGCAGCAGTGCATATCAGGAAAGTCAAAGCTGTCCTATCCTAACATAAGCAAACGTGACGTAACCGGATGTAACATATCTAAGCCTAACGTGCCGAGGCCACTACAGCTGTACTCCCCAGATCATGTCCTAGCTTGTCCAAACCTAATCTAACCAAACGTAACCTAATTCAACCTAACGTGCCGCGACCACCATGGCTGGCCTCCCCGTAGCCGAGCAGCATGTGCTAGAGCACAGCAGGGCTAAGAGCTTCAGCGCATTGCAGTATACAGCACAATGGTCGAGTATAACATTACCATACACGACCTAACGTAACCTAAACAAAGATAGCAGGTCTCAAACAGATATGCTGAAACCACTATCCCCGGCACTCCCGAGACCAAGCAGAAAATATTAGAGCAAAGTAGAGCGCAGAAACCCAACGTATAGCAATGTACAGCACGAAAGTCAAAGGTATCCTAACTGAACTTGACGCAAAATCACCTAACCGAGCGTAACATCAATCTACCGAAACTGCAACGAACACTATTGCTTTCCACCTGAGATTTGAGCAGAGCATAGTAGAGTCATAGCAGGAGTCCACCGTATAGCAGTGTAGGGCAGCAAGGTCAAAGACAGCATATCCTAACCTAACCAACCGTAACTCAACCAACCGCAGCGTAATTCAACCTAAGGTGGCGATACAACTACTCCTGGCCTCCACAGAGCTAGGCAGTATATACCGGGGAAGAGTAGAGCGCAGTAACCCATAGAATCGCAGCGTACAGCGGAAAAGTCATAGCTATCCGGGCCTAACCCGGACTAACGTAACCTAACCAAACGTAGCCTAGCTTAAGGTAACTTGCCGCGGCCACCATTGCTGCCATCGCCATGGCCAAGCAGGATGTAGTAGAGCACAGTAGAGCGCAGAAGTCCACCGAATAATTGTGTATTGTACGAAAGTCAAAGGAATCCTAACCAAACATTTCTAACCTAAGCTAACGAAACATAACCTAGCTAAACCTAACGTGCTGAGAACACTATGGCTGGCATGCCGAGAGCCGAGCTGAGTATAGTAGAGCAGCGTAGGGCGCAGAAAATGACAGAATGACAGTGTATAGCACGAAAGTCTAAGCTATACTATCCAAACCAGACCAAACGTAACATGATCAAACGCAACATATCTCAGACAATCGTGCCGAGACCAACACTGCTGTCCTACACATAGGCAAGCAGAATATACTAGAGCGCAGGGGAGCGCAGAAGTCCGCCGAAGAGCAGCGGAGAGCACAAAGGTAAAAGCCATCCTAACACAAGTTAACCTAACGTAACCCAACCGAACGTATCATAACTCAACCGAACGCGCCGTAACCGCAATTACTGGCCTTCTCAGAGACAAGCAAATGCTAGTAGAGCAACTCAGAGTGCAGTTGTCGAGGGACCACCATTGCTGGCCTCCGCAGAGCCAAACAGAATATACGAATGAACAGTGGATCGCAGAAATCCATCGTACAGGTGTGCATACCTCGTAAGCCAAAGCTATCCGAACCTAACCCAGACTAACATAACATAGCCAAATGTAGCCTAATTCATCCAATCGTGCCGAGACCACTATTTCCAGCCTCGCCATAGTCGAGCACAGTATAGTAGATCAATGTAGAGTGTATGGATCCACCGAATAGCAGTCTACAGCACAAAAGTCAAATCTACCATATCCTAACGTTTCCAAACGTAATTTGAACAAACGTAACATAACTTAACCTAACGTGACGAGACCACAGTTGCTGGCCTCCACAGAGACAGGCAGAACATACTGCAGCAGAGTAGCGCACAAAGCGCATGCAAATAGCAGTGTATAGCACAAAAGTCAATGAAATCACAGCCTATCCTGCCCTTACCTAACCTAGCCAAACGTAGACTAATTAAACCTAACAAGCGGAGTCCACCATTGCTGGCCTCGCCATTGCCATGAAGAACATGTTAGAGGAGACGAGAGCGCCGAAATCCATAGAATCGCAGGGTATACCAGAGAAGACGAAGCTACCCATACCTGTCCCAAACGAACGTTACATGTCCTAACGTGACAGAACTCGCGCTAACATGCTGCGGCAACAGTTTCTGGCATCCCCACAGCATATTAGAGCATATAAGATCACAGCAGAGCGCAGAAATCCACCGAATGGCAGTGTATAGCACAAAAGTCAAAGCTACACTAGCCTTACCTAGCCAAAGGTAGCGAAACCAAGCGTTACCTAACTCAACCTAATATGCCTAGAACTTTGTTGCTGACGTCCCCAGAGCCAGGCAGAATATATTAGAGGAGAGTTGGGCGCAGAAATCCATAGAACTGCGGTGTGCAGCAGAGAAGTCATAGACATCCAAACCTAACCCAAACTAAATGACCTAACCTAACGTAGTCAAGCCCAAGGTAACGTGCTGCGACCACTATTGCTGGCATCCCCAGGGTCTGGCAGATAAGAGTAGAGCACAGTGGAGGACAGAAATCCACCGGATAACCGTGTATAGCACAAAAGTCATAGCTATTATATCCTAACATAACCAAACGTAACATAACCATATTTAACCTAACTCAACATGTCGCGCCACGACTATTATTGCTGGCATCGCAAGAGTCGGGCAGATTATAGTAGAGCACAACAGAGCACAGATATCCACCGAATAGCAGGGTATACCGCGATAGTCAAAGCCGTCCACGCCTAACCCAATCTAACATAACCCAACCAAGCGTAGCCTAACTAAGCCTAGCGTGCCGAGACCACTATTGCTGGCTTCCCCAGATCCATGTAGAGCGTATTGGAACACAGCAGAGAGCAGAAACCCGCCGAATAGTAGTCTATAGCACAAAAGTGAAAGCTGTCCTATCCTCACCTAACCAAACGTAACATAACCAAACGTAGCATATTCCGACATATCGTGTAGAGACTTCTAATGCTGGCATCCGCAGATCAAAGCAGAGCATGCTAGAGCAGTGCAGAGGGCAGAAGTCCAGCGAACAGCAGTGTTGAGCACAAAAGTCATAGCTACCCTGTCTTACCACAACAAAACGTAATATAACCGAACGTTTTCTAACACAACTTAACGTGCCGACACCACCATTGCTACCGCCCATACAGACAATCAGAAAATACAAGAAGACAGTAGAGCGCAGAAGTCCACCGAATAGCAGTGCATAGGACAAAAGTGAAAGATAACATAACTGGACCAATCGTATCTAAACCCAACGTAAAGTGCCTAGACTACTATTGCTGACCTCCCCAGAGCCAAGCTGATTACACTAGAGCACAGTAGAGCGCAGAAGTCCGCCGTATTGCAGTGTAAAGCACTGAGGTCAAAGATATCCGAACCCAAACTGACCCAACCTAACCAAACCAAACGAAACGTAACACGTAATAACGTGCCGATACCACTATTGCTGGCTTTCCAAGAGAAATGCAGAACATATTAGAGCACAGTAGACCGCAGAAATTCGCGGAACAGCAGTGCGTGGCACAAAGTCAATGCCATCATCACCAAACGTAGCCTAACTTAACCGAACCAAACGTAACATAACTCAATCTATCGTGCCACGACCGCTATTGCCGGCCACCACAGCGCGAAGCGGAGCATACTAGAGGAGAGTAGAGCGCAGGAGTCCATGTAATGGCAGCGTATAGCACGAAAGTCAAAGGCAACCTAACCTAATCCAAAAAACCTAACCCAGCCGAACGTAACATAACAACCTAACGCACCGCGGCCACAATTTCTGGCATTCCCAGATCGAAGCAGGGAATATTAGAGCGCAGTACAGAGCAGAAATCAACCGATTTGCAGTGTTTAGCACAAATGTCAGATATATCCTGTCCTAACAGTACCAAGTGTGACATATAAAAACGTAGCTTATCTCAAACCAACGTGCCTAGACCATTATTACTGAGCACCACGGCGCCAATCCAAATATACCAGAGCAAAGTAGAGCGCAGAAATCACCCGCATTGCAGTGTAAAGCACAAAAGTAGGAGATTTACTAACCTAACCTGACCTAACCTAACGTAACCAAACGTAGCCTAACTGAACATAACGCGCCGATAACACTACCGCTGTCTTTCGCAGAACCGAGCTGAACATACTAGAGCACAGTCTTGTACAGAAACCCGCCGAATGTCGGTGTACAGCACAAAAGTCGATGCAATACTCTCCTAACCGAACCAATCGTAGCATGCGCAGTCGTAACCTGACTCAACCTAACGTGCAGCAACCACAATTGCTGGCCTTCCCACAGTCGAGCACAGTATAGTAGAGCACAGTAGATCGCAGAAGTCCACCGAAAAACTGTGAATACCAAGAATGTCATAGCTGTCCAAACATGACCCAAACACACTGAACCATGCCAAATGTAACCTAAGTCAACCTAACTTGCCGAGGCCACTATTGCTGTCTTCCCAGAGCCGAGCAGAGCATACTGTAGCAGACTAGAGCGCAGAAATCCACCGAATAGTAATGTACAGCACAAAAGTCTAATGTATCCTGCCCTAACCTTACCACGCGTAACATAACCAAACGCAACATAGCTCAACCTAACGTGCCCAGGCAATTATTGGTGACGTCCGCAGAGTCAATCAGAATATGCCAGAGAACAGTGGAGCACAGAAATCGTCCGCATTGCTGTGTAAAGCACAAAAGTCACAGATATACTAACCTAGCCTGAACTAACCTAACCTGACTGAACGTAGCAAATCTCAACCTAACGTGCCGAGACCACTATTGCTGTCTTTCCCATAGCCAAGCTGAACATATGAGATCACAGTAGAGCGCAGACATTCGCCGAATATCAGTGTATAACACAAAGCAAAGCTACCATCTCTGAACCTAACCAATCTCAACTTCCCCAAACGTGACCTAACATGGTGTATCGTGCAGCAACCACCATTGCTGGCCTCCCCAGAGTCGAGCAGAGTATAGTAGAGCAGAGTAATGTGCAAAAATCCACGGAATAACAGCCTATGCTAAGAAAGTCAAAACAGACCAAACATAACTGAAACAGGCCTAACCTGACCAAACGTATCGTAACTGAACCTAACCAGGCGAGACCACTATTGCTGGCATACCTATAGCCAAGCGGGGCGCATCAGAGCGCAGTGGAGCGCAGAAATCCAACGAATAGCAGTGTATAGCATGAAAGTCAAAGCCATCATAAACGAACCCAGACAAGCTTAGCCTAACCAATTGTAACCTAACTCAAACAATCGTGCCACGATAACTATTCCTGGCCACCACAGGGTCGAACAGAGCATAGTAGAGCAACGTCGATCGCAGGAATCCAACGAATAGCTGTGTACGGTACGGTCAATGTTATCCTATTCTAACCTGACCAAACGTAATATAACCAGACGCAAGCATATCCAAGCTAACGTGCCTAGACCACTACTGCTGGCCGCCCAACCGCGAAGCAGAAAATGTTAGAGGAGAGTAGAGCTCATTAGTCAAATGAATGGCAATGTATAGTATAAGAGTCAAAGCTATCCTAACCTAACCCTAACAATATTAACATAACCGAACGTAACCTAATACAACCTAACGTGTCGAGAAAACTATTCCTGGCATTCCAGAGCAAAGCAGAGCACAATATAGGGAAGTAGGGCGCAGAAATTCACCGACAAGCTGTGTGTAGCACAAAAGTCAGGTCTATCCTCTCCTAACTAAACCACACGTAACATAACCTAACGTGGACTAACTCAACCTAGCGTGCCGAGACCACCATTACCGGCCTCCGCAGAGGCTAGCATAACATATTGCGGGAGAGTAGGGAGCAGAAATCCACTGTATTGCAGTGTACGGCACAAAAGTCGAAGCTATCCTAACCAAACCTAGACAATCATGACCTGACCAAACGTAATCCAACGCAACCTAATGAGCCGCGGTCACTATACCTGACCTCCAGGCAGAGCATATTAGAGCATAGCAGAGTGCAGAAATCCACCGAATACCAGTTTAAAGCACAAAAGTCAAAGCTATCCTCTCCTAATGTAACCAAACGTAACATAGCAAAACTTAACCTATCTGAACCTTACGTGCCGCCACCACCATTTCTGGTCTCCACCGAGCCGGGCGTAACATATTGTAGGAGGGAGGAGCACAGATATTCACATGATCACTGTGTACAGCAAAAAATCGTGGCAAACCAGACATAGCTCAAACTAACATAACCATACTGTATGTAGCACAGCTGAATGTAACGGGCCGCGACCACTACTGCTGGACTCCCCAGTGCAAAGTAGAGCGTATTGGAGCACAGTAGAGCGCACAAATCAACCGAGTAATTGTGTATAGCACGAAAGTCGAAGATACCCTAGCCGAACTTAACGCAGCCTAACCTAACCAGACGCTACCGATCTCGAAATAAAGGGCCGCGACCATTGCTGCTGGCCACCCCAGAGCGAAGTAGAATATGTTCCAGCACAGTAGATCGAGGAAATACATAGAATAACAGTGTACAGCACGAAAGTCAAAGCCATCAACCAAACTCCGCCTAACCTAACGTAACCAAACGTAATCTAAGAAAACCCAACGTGCGAAGGCCACTATTTCTGGACTCCCAAGGACAATCAGGGCGTATTAGAGCACAGTGGAGCGAAGAAGTCAACAGAAGAACAGTGCATAGCACGGAAGTCATGGCTACCCTTGCCGAACTTATCACAAGCTAACGTAGCCAAACGCAACTTAACTCTACATAGCGTGCCGCGGCCACTGCTGCTGGTCTCTCCGAAGCTAAGCAGGATGTAGTAGAGAACAGTGGATCGCAGGGATCCACAGAATGACAGTTCATAGCACGAAAGTCAAAGCCATCCTGACCAAACTTAACCTAACCTAACATAACCGAACTTAAACTAACCCACTCTAACGTGCTACGACCACTACTGCTGTCATCCTCAGCGTAGAGCGGGGAAGGGTAGAGCAAGGTAGAGCGCAGGAATACACCGAGCAGCAGTGTACAGCGCGTGGGTCAAGGCTACCCTACCATAACCTAACCAAACGTAACCTAACTTAGCCTAGCGTGCCCTGAAGACCATTGCTTAACTTCCCAGAGCCAAGCAGGGCGTATTACAGGAGAATAGAGCGCAGAAGCGCACCGAATACCCGCGTGCACCACAAGAATCAAAGCTATCTTCTCCTAATGTAACCAAACGTAGCATAACCGTATGAAACGTAACTCAACCTAACTCGCCATGGCCACTATTACTGGCCTCCCCAGAGCCAAGCAGAATGTACTAGAGCGCAGTAGATCGCTGAAATCCGCCTCTTTGCCGTGAACAGCAAAAAAGTCAAAGATAACCTGACCTACCCTGACCGATCCTAAACTAACTAAACGTAGCCTAGCTCAAAATAGCGTGCCAAGAAGAATATAGTAAAGCAGAGTAGAGCCCAGAAATCCTCGGAATGGCAGTGTATAGCACTAAAGACAGTTCTACCCTATTCTAGCCTAACGAAACGTAACGTACCGACGCGTAACCGAACTCAACCTAACGTGCAAAGACCTCAATTGCTGGACTCCCCGGAACAGAGCAGAACATAATAAAACACACTAGAACGCAGAGATTTACAGAATAGCTGCGTACAGCAGAAAAGCCAAAGCTATCCTATCCTAATATCACCAACCGTCAAATAACAAAGCGTAACGTAACCCAACCCAACGTGCAGAGACCACTGTTGCTGGCCTCGCCAGAGCCAAGCAGAATATATCAGGGCAACGTAGGGCATAGAAATCCACATAGTAGCAGTTTATAGCACAAAGGTTGATGATATCCAATCCTAACATATCCAAACGTAACTCAACCAAACGTAACCTGGTGCAACCTAACGTGGCGAGATCCGCAATTCCTGGCCTCCACAGAGCCAAGCAGTATATACAACACAGCAGTAGAGCGCAGAAATCCGAATTATTTGAGTGTACAGCGCAAATGTCACAGGAATCCAAACCACACCTGAAAGAACCTAAACTAACCAAACGTAGTGAAATCAACATTACATGCCGAGAAGACTATTGCTGGCCTCCGCAGAGCAATGCAGAGCGTGCTGCAGCACAGCAGAGCGCAGAAACCCTCCGAATAGCAGTGTATAACACAATAGTCAGATCTATCCTGATTAAACCAATCCTAACCAAACGTAACCGAACTCCACCTATGTTGGCGCGATCATTATTGCTGTCCTCCCATGAAACAAGCAGAAAATATCAGATCCCAGTAAAGCGCAGCAATCCAAAGAATAGCAGTGCATAGCACAATAGTCAAGGCTACCGTATTCTGACTTAACCAAAAGTAACATAACCAAGCGTAACATACCTCTAGTGAACGTGCCGGGACAACTATTCCTACCACCGCAGAGCCAAGCAGAACATATGAGATGAGAGTAGAGTGCTGAAATACATAGTGTCGCAGTGTATGGCACTAAAGCAAAAGTTACCCTATCCTAACATTACCAAACGTATCATAACCGAATGTAACTTAACTCCGCTTAACCTGCAGACATTACCATTGCACGTGACCGCAGGGCCGAGCAGAGTGTACTAGAGCGCAGTGAGTTGCCGAAGTCCCCCGCACTGCATTGTGTAGCACAAAAGTCGAAGATATCCTAAAATAACCTGCCCAAACCTCAACAAGCCTAACGTAACCTAACACAACCTAACGGTCAGAGGACACAATTGCTGGCCTCACAGTGGCCAAGCAGAATACACTAAAGCACAGTAGAGCGCAGAAATCCGCGGAATAGCAGTGTGCAGCTCAAAAGTCAGAGCTATTATATTCAAACATAACCGCACCTATCGTAACCAAACGCAACTTGACTCGACCTTACGTGACGAGAGCTCTATTGCTGCCCTCGCCAGATTCAAGCAGAACATGCTACGGGTGAACAGAGTGCAGAAATCCGTAGAATTGCAGCGAATAGCAGAAATGTCAATGCTACCGGAACCAAACACAGACTAGCATAACCTCACCGAACGTAGCATACCCCAACGTAACGTGCCGCGTCTACTATTGCTAGACTCACCAGGGCCAAGCAGAATGAAGTGAAGCGCAGTCGAACGCAGAAGTTCACCGAAAAGCAGTGTATAGCACAAAGGTCTTAGAAATCCAGACCAAGCATTCCTAACCTGCCTTAACGAAACTTAACAAAGCTCAACCTAACGTGCCGGGACGACTATTCCTGGCCACCCCAGAGCCAAGCAGAAAATATTAGGACGCAGTGGAGCGCAGAAGTCGGAGTATTGCCCTTTAAAGCACAGATGTCTGAACTACCATATCCCAACCTCACCGCACGAAACCTAACCAAGCGTAGCATATCTCAACCTAACGTGCGGCGACCACAATTCCTGGCGTCCACAGGAACAAGCAGAGTGTGGTAGAGCACAGTAGAGTGCAGAAATCCACCGAGTAATAGCATATTGCACAAAGGTCAAAGCTACACTCTCCTAACCTAACCATTCGACACATACCAAGTCTAACCTAGCTCAACTTAGCGTGTCGAGACCACTATGGCTGTCATTCCCATAGAAAAACTGGACATATGAGATCACAGCGGAGCGCAGAAAACCACTGAATATCAGTGTATAGGGCAAATGTCTGCTACCATCTCAAAACCTAACCAATGGTTACATTACCAAACGTAGCCTAACACATCCCAACTTGCAGCTAACACTATTGCTATCCTCCCCAGATTCGGGCATAGTACAGTAGAGCAGAGAAGGGTGAAGTAATCCACCGAATAACAGTCTATGCCGAGAAAGTCAGTGACATCCAAACCTAACCCAAACAAACGTAACCTAGCCGAACGCAACCAAATCCAACCTAACGTGCCTAGACCACCATTGCTCACCTCCGCGGAGCCAAGCAGAATAGGTCACAGCGCAGTAGAGCACAGAAATCCGCGGCGCTGCAGTGAAAAGCGCACAAGTCAAGGTTATACAAACACTACCTGACCTAACCTAACCTAACCAAGCGTAGCCTAACTAAACATAACGTACCGATACCACAATTGCTGTCCTTCGCACAGCCAAGGTGAGCACACTGGGGCACAGTAGCGTGCAGGATCCCGACGAATGGCAATGTATAGCGCAAAATTCGAAGCTATACTCTCCTAGTCTAACCAACCGTAGCATACACAAACATAACCTTTCTGAGACTAATGTGCAGCGACCACTATTGCTGGCCTTGCCAACGTCGAGCAGTGTAAGTAGAACGCAGTAGATCGCAGAAGTCCACCGAAATACAGTTTATACCAGGAAAGTCGTGGCTATCCAAACCTGACCCAAACAAACATAAACTTAACAAGCGTAACCTAACTCATCATAACTTGCCGGGACCACTAATGCTGTCATCCCAGAGCAAAGCTGAACGCACTAGAGTACAGTAGATCGTAGGGGGCCAACAAATTACAGCGAAGAGCACAAACGTCAGGGATACCCTAACCTCACATAACCTAAACTATCTCAACCAAAGGCAGGCTTACTGAACGTAACGAGCAAGATCTCCTATTGCTGACTTCTCAATCGCCAAGTAGAACATTCCAAATGAGGGTAGAACGCAGGAGTCCAAGGAATGGCAATGTATAGCTGGAAAGTCGTGGCAACCGTAACCTAACCCAGATAAACCTAAGCTAACGAAACTAAACATAACTCAACCTAACATGCCGAGACCACCATTGGTGTCATCCCAGAACTCAGCAGAGCATACTACTGCACAGAAGAGCGCAGAAATCCTCCGCACAGCAGTGTAGAGCACAAAAGTCAGATATATCCAGTCCTTACCTAACCTAACCCAACCTAACCTAACCAAACGTAGCCTAACACGACGTAACAAGCCAATACCACAATTTCTGACCTTCACAGAGCCAAGCTGAAAGCACTAGAGCAGAGTAGAGGGCAGAAGCCCGCCGAACGACAGTGTACAGCACAAAAGTCAATGCTACACTCTTCTAACTTAACCAATCGTAGCATAAGCAAACGTAACATAACTCAACCTAACCAGCAGCGACAATTATTGCTGGCCTCCCCAGATACGAGAGGAGTATACTAGAGCACAGTAGCAGAATGCCACCAGATAGCAATGAACTGCACAAAAGTCATAGATAGCCTAACCTAACCGTACCTAATCTAAACTTAACCGAACGCAGAACAATAGTACCGAACGAGACGAGACTTCTATTGTGAGCTTCCCCAGAGCCAAGCAGAATATATTAGAGCACAGCAGAACGGAGCAATTCACTTAATATTTGTGTTTAACACAAAAGTCAAAGCCACCCTAATCGAACCGAGCATAACCTAACGTGACAAGCGTTACCTATCTCAACATATCTTGCCACGGCCGCTGTAGCTGGACTCCCCAGAGTCGAGCAGAGAGTAGTAAAGCAATGAAGAGCCCAGAAGTCCACCGAATAGCTGTCTATAGCGCAAAAGTAGCAGCTCCCCTGTCCTAACATATCCAAACGTAACCCACCCAAACGCAACTTAACTCAACCTATCGTGTGGATACCACTACTGCTGGACTCCACTGCACCGAGCAGGGCATCTTGGAGCAGAGTAGATCGCAGGAACCCACCGAATAGCATTGTATAGCACAAAAGTCAGAGCTATCCTATCCTAACCAAGCCGGACGTAACATAGGCAGACGTTACGTAACCGAATATGACGTGCCACGACCGCTGTTACTGGCATCACGGCAGCTAAGCAGATTATAGCAGAGCAATATAGGACGCTGTAATTGTCCGAATAGCAGTGTATAGCATAAAAGTAAGAGACATCCAAACAAATCGTAGCCAAACTTAACCGGACCTAACGTAACACAACTAAACCTAACGTGCCGAGAACATTATTCCTGGCGCCCGCAGAGACAGGCAGATTGGGATAGCGCACAGATTCAGAAGTCCGTAGGATGCACGTGTGTAGCACAAAAGCCGAAGTTATCTTAACCCAACTCAACGTAACCTAATCTAGCCAAAAGTAATGTAACTCGAACTAACGTGCGGCGACTACTACTGCTGGCCCCACGATAGTCGAGTAGAGTATAGTAGAGCAATGTAGAATGCAGAAATCCACCCAATATCCGTCTATAGCTCAAATGTCAAAGCTACATTGTCCTAACTTATCGAATTGTGATATTACCAAACGTAGCATATCAATGCCTATGGTGCCACGAACCTTACCGCTGACATCCCAAGATTCTAGCAGAGTATTGTAGAGCACAGTGGAGCGCAGATTGCCACCAAATAGCAATGAATACCACAAAAGTGAAAGATATCCTAACATTACCAGGCATCACCCAACCAACCACACGTACAATAACTAAACCTAACGAGCCGAGATATCTATTGCTGGCCTCCCTAGAGCCAAGCGGAACATACTAAAGCACAGAAGAGCACAGAAATTCACCTAATAGCCGCGTATAGAAAAAAAGTCTAAGCCTACCAAACCGAATCAAACCTAACCTGACTAAACCAAACTTACTTATCTCAACCTGTCGTGCCACAGCAGCCATTATTGGCCTCCCCATAGTCGAGTAGAGTATAGTAGAGCAGCGGGGATCGCAGAAATCCACGGAAGGGCTGTGTATAACACAAGAGTTAAAGTTGTCCTATCATAACCTAACCAAATGTAACACAACCAAACGTGACATACCAAAACCTAACGTGCTCAGACCACCATTTCTGGCATCCCCACCTCCAAGCAGCACTTACTAGAGGAGAGTGGAGCGCTGAAGTCAATAGAATGGCAGTGTATAGCAGAAATGTCAAAGCTATCCAAACCTAACTCATGCTAACATAACATAGCCGAACGTAACACAACTCAACCAAACGAGCCATGGCCACCATTTCTGGCCTGCCGAGAGCAAAGCAGTGCATATGGGAGCACAGTAGAGCGGAGAAATCCTCCGAATAGCAGAGTACAGCGCAAATGTCATGGCTATCCTCTCCTAATCTAACCCAACGTAACACAGCCAACCGTAACGTATCGCACACTGAGGTGGCACGACTACCATCGCTGGCCTAACGAGAGCCAGATAGAGTATAGCAGAGCATTGTAGAACTCTGAAATCCACCCAATATCAGTGTATAGCGCGAAGTCAAAGCTATGCTATTCTAACATAACCAAACTCAATGTAGCCAAACGTAACCTAACTCAACCTAACGTGCCGAGACATATATTGCTGATCTGCCGAGTGGCAAGCAGTGCATATTAGGGCGCAGTAGGTCGCTGAACTCCATAGAATCGCAGTATATAGCGCGAATGTCAAAGCTATCTTTTGCTAACCTAAACAAACGTGACATAGCCAAACGCAACCTACCGCATCTAACGTGCCGATACCACGATTGCTGGCCTCCGCGGAGACAAGCAGAACCTACCAGAGCACAGTAGAGCGTAGAATTCGTGGGACAGCAGTGTATACCACAAAGTCTAGACCATTCCATCCTAACCTCGCCAAACTCTGCATAACCGAACGCAGCATAACTCTACCCGTCGTGACGAGACCACAATTGCCTGTCTCCACAGAGCCAAGCAGAATATCCTAGATCACAGTAGAGCGCAGGATGCCACCAAATAGCAGCATAAGGCAGAAAAGTCAAAGACATCCTACCCTACCCTGCCCTAACCTGGCCTAACCAAACCTAGAGTGATTAATGCAAACAAGCCGAGACCTCTAATACTGGCCTCTCCAGAGCCAAGCAGAATATACTTGAGCACAGTAGAAAGCAGAGATCCACCGCTTCGTAGTGAATAGCACAAAGACCGTAGATATCCTGACCTAACATAACCTAGCCAAACGTACCATTGCTCAGCATGACGTGCCGCGACCACTGCTCGTGGCCTCCCCAGAACCAAGCAGGTTGTATTAGAGCCCAGTAGATCGCAGGAAACCACGGAAGAGCAGTGCAAAGCTTAAAAGTCAGAGTAGCCTGTCCTAATCTATCCAAATGTGACAAACAATAACTTAATCTGACTCTATCTAACATGACGAGACAAATATTTCTGGCCATCACAGAGCCACGCAGAAATACCAAAGCACATTAGAGCGCAAAAACCCATAGAATCGCAGTGTATAGCAATAAAGTCAAAGCAATCCTATCATAACCTAACCGAGCGTAACGTAACCAAACGTAACCTAACTCAACCTAACGTGCCGCAACCACTACTGCTGGCCACCACATAGAGGAGGAGATCATAGTATATGAGAGTAGTCGTCAGAAATCAATTGTACCGCAGTGTACAACAGAAAAGTAAAAGCTACCCAAACCTAGCGCTAACTAGCATAACCTAACCAAACGCAGCCTAGCTAAGTGCAACCTGCCGCGACCCCCATTGCTGGCCTGCCCAGAGCCGATAAGGACATATTAGAGTAGAGCAGAGCACAGGAATCCAGAAATTCGCTGTGTACAGCAGATTAGTCAAAGCTATTAGAACCCGATACAAACCTGCGTAACCTAACCAAAAGTAGTAAAACACGACATAACGTGCGCGACCAGTATAGCTGGCCTCCCAACAGCCAAGCAGAATACTGCAGAACGCAATAGAGTACAGAAATCCGCCGAATAACGGTGTACATCGCGAAAGTCACAGCTATCCTGACCGAAGATAACATTACCTAGCATAACCAAACCTAACCTAACACCCTAACATGCTGAGGCTACAATTGCTATCCTCCTTAGATCCAAGCAGAACTCAGCCTATCGTGCCGAGGACATTGCTGCCCTCCTCCCCAGGGTCAAGCAGATTGTACTACAGCGCAGCAGAGAGCGGAAACCTATCTTAATGCAGTGTATAGCACAAACGCGATGATATCCTAACATAACCTGACCCAAACTTTCCTAACCAAACGTAGCCTAACGCAACGATTCATGCCGAGGACAGTATTGCTGGCGTCTCCAGAGCCAAGCAAAGCGTACGAGGCCACAGTAGAGAGCGGAAATCCATAAATTTGCCGTGTACACCAGAAAAGTCAAAGGTATCCAAGCCTAGCCCAGGCAAACATAACCTAACCGAACTTAGCCTGACCCGAAATAACGTGCCGCGACCACTATTGCAGGCCACGCTGGGGCCAAGCAGGGTAGAGTAGAGCCAAGTTGAGGGCAGAGAGCTTCCCAATAATGGTGTACGGTACGAAGGTCAAAGGTACTATAACCGATACTCTCATAACATTTCGCGACCAAACGTACCGCATCCAAACCCAACGAACCGAGACCTCTATTGCTGGCCTACCCAGAGCCTAGCAGAAAATGTTAGAGCACATTGGAGTACAGGGGTCAAACGAATAACAGTGTATAGCGCAAAAGTCTAATGCAACCTATCTTAACCAAACCAAGCGTAACTTAACCGAAGCTAACATCACTCAATCCAGCGAGCCGCAACCACTATAGCTACCCTCCCAAGAGAGAGAAGATATCCATTGGATCGGAGTGTGTAGAGCAAAAGTCAAAGCGACCCTATTATAACATAGCCAAATATAACATAACCGAACGTAACATGACTCTGAAAATCGAGCCGAGTACACTGTTGCTCGCTTCCCCAGAGCCAAGCAGAGTGCACTAGAGCACAGTAGGTCGCAGGTATCCACCGCATTGCAGTGAAAAACAAAGGAGCCGCAGATATACTAGCATAACCTGTCCGACACTAACCTAACCGGACGTAGAACATCTCAGCACAACGTGACGCGACCACTGATCGTGGCCTCCCCAGGGCGAAGCAGACTGTTGTAGAGCACAGTAGACCACAGAAATCCACCGAAAAATAGTGTATAGCACGAAAGCTAAAGACATCCTGACCAAACATACCCTTACACCACCGAACGAAACGAATCCTAACTAAACGTAACGTGACGCGACCATTATTGCCGGCCGCACCAGTGCCAAGCATAACATAGTAAAGCTCAGTCGAGCGCAGAAATTCTCCGTGAAGCTGTGCATAGCACGAATGTCAAAGAAAACCTGACCGAGCATAATGAAACCTAACCTAACCTAAGGTACCATAGCTCAACCTAACGTAACGAGATCAATATTGCTGGTCTCCCAGGAGCCAAGCAGAACATGGTAGAGCACAGTCGAAAGCAGAAATCCGCCGAATATCAGTGTAAAGCACAAGAGTCAAGGCTACCGCATACTACCCTAACAAAACGTAACGTAACCGTGCGTAACATTGCACCACATAACTAGCCGCGGTCACTCCTCCAAGCCTCCCCAGAGCCAAGCAGAATATACTACATCACGGTAGAGCGCCGAAATCCGCCGCAATCCGCCGTATTGCACAGCACAAAAGCCGAAGAACCCTATTCCAACATAGCCAAACATTATATATACAAGCGTAACCTAACTCAACCTAACATGACGAGACCAATATTGCTGGCGTCCACAGTGGCGAGCAGAGGGTAAGAGAGCACAGAGGTGTGCAGGCATCCACCCAACTGCAGTGAACATCACAAAAGTCGAAGGTAGCCTAACCTAAGCAGACACAACCTAACCAATTCAAACGTATCATAACTCAACATAGCGTGCCGCGACAACAGCTGGTGGACTCCACAGAGCCAAGCAGAATATAGTAGAGCACAGTAGATAACAGGAAACCACCGGATAATAGTGCATAGCACGATAGGCTAAGCTATCCGAGCCTTAAAAAGCTACAGTATCCTAAACAAACATAGCCTGACTGAAACTTACATTACAAGACCGTCATTACTTACCTCCCCAGAGTCGACCAGAGTTTAGTAGAGCAACGTGGAGCGTACAAACACAACGAATATCTGTGTGTTGCGCAAATGTCAAAGCTACACTCTCCTAACATATCCAAACCAAATATAACCAAACGAAACCTAACTTAATCTAACGCGATGAGACCACAGGTGCCGGCTTCCACATAGCCAGGCAGAACATATTAGAGCACAGTAGACCGCAGAAATCAACCGAATAGCAGTGTATAGCACACAGCTCCTAACCTGACCAATCGAAGCATAGCCGAACGCAGCCTAGCTAATGCAAACGTGTCGCGAACAATATTCCTGGAGTTCTCAGTGCCAAGCGGAGCATAATAGAGTACAGAAGAGCGCAAAAACACACCGAATGTAAGTGTACAGCACAAAAGTCAAATCCACACTTGCCAAACTTCACCTAACCTTACCTAACCAAACGTAACCCAGCAAAACCTATCGTGCAGCGACCACTATTGCCGGCCTCTACACAGCGAAGCAGTACATATTAGAGGAAAGTAGAGTGCAGAAACCCATAGAATCGCTGTGTACAGCGGAAAAGTCAAAGCATCCCAAACGTAACGCAAGCCATCGTAACATGAGCAAACGCAGCCTAACTCAACATAACGTTCCGCGACTACCATTGCTGGTCACCCCATATCCTGCAGAATATAGTAGAGGCCAGCAGAAAGCAGAAATCCACCGAATAGCAGTGTATAGCACGATAGTCAAAGCTACCCTATGTAAACTTAACCAAACCTAACTTAGACGAACGTAACCAAACTGAGCCCTACGAGCCACGATCAACATTGCTGGCCTCCCTGGAGTCGAGAAGGGGGCGGTAGAGAATTGTAGGGCGCGGAAATGCACCGTATAGTAGTACTTAGCACAAAAGTCAAATCCATCCTAGCCCGAAGTAACCGAACGTAACATAACCAAACCCAACGTAACTCATTCTAACGTGCAGCGAACACTATTGCAGGACTACCCAGGGCCAACCAAAATATAGTAGAGACAAGCAGTGAGCCGAAATCCACCTAATAACCGTTTATACCACGATGTCAAAGTTATCCAAACCTATGACGAGCTAACATAACCGAGCCGAACGCTACCTAACACAACCTAATTTACCGCGACCACTATTCCTGGCCTCCACACAGCGATGCAGAATGTATTAGGGTAGAGTATAGCGCAGAACTTCACTGAATCGCAGCGTAAAGCAGAAAAGTCAAAGCTACCCGAACCTCGCCAAAACAAACTTAACCTTGCCAGACGTATCCTGAATCAACATAATGTGCAGCGACCACTATTACTGGCCCTCTCAGAGCCAAGTAGAGCATACTGGAGCACAGTAAAGCGCAGATGCCCACCGAATAACAGTGTACAGCACAAAAGCCAAAGCTATCCTGCCCGAACATAACGTAACGTAACTCAACCCAACTTTCCACGACAACTATTTGTGGCCTACCAAGGGTTGAGCAGAAAGTAGTAGAGAAATGCAGAGCGCAGAAACCCGCCGTATAGCATTGCAAGGCACAATAGTTAAAGCTAACCGATCCTGGCCCAATCAAACACAACCAATCGAAGCGTAGCATAACACAACGTAACATGCAGCGTCGACTACTACCTACCACCCATGGGCCAAGCTGATGATATTAGAGCACAGTTGAGCGCCGGAATCCAGTGAAAATCTGTGTATAGCACAAAAATCGAAGCCATCCTGTTCCAACTTATCCGAACCTAACCAAGACTTACGAAACCTAACTGAGCCCCACGTGCCACGATCACCATTGCTGACCTCCCCAGATCCATCCATAATACAGTTGAAGACAGCAGAGCGCAGAAAGCCTCCTATTAACTGTATATACTACGAACTCAATGATATTCAAGCCTAACCTGTACTGACATAACCTAACCAAACTTTGCCTAACCCATCCTACCGTGCCGAGACCACTATTACTGGCCCCCACAGCCAAGAAGAAAATATTGGAACACCACGGAGCGTAGAAATCTGCGGATAGCCATGTATAGCGCAAAAGCCAGAACTATCCAATCCTACCCGCGCAAAACGTAACATAACCAAACGTAGCTTAACCAAGCATTTCGTGCATAGACCGCTATTGCTGTCCTCCCCAGAGCCATGCGGAATATACATGAGCACAGCAGGCACAGAAATCCTCCGAATAACACTGTATAGCGCAACAGTCGATGCTAACCTAACCTAACTTGTCCCAACCAAGCATGCACTAACGTTGCGTTACTCAACACAACGTGATGATATCAATATTGCTAGACTACCCAGAGCCACGCAGAACATACTAGAGCACAGTAGAAAGCAGAAATCCACCGAACAGCTGTGAACACCGCAAGAGTCTGTGCAATCGTGTCCTAACATAGGCAAACGTAACAAAATCATACGCAACATTACTCATCCTAACGTGCCGAGGCCATTATTGCTGGCCTCCACAGAGCCAAGAAGAATATAACAGAGCACAGCAGAGCACAGAAATCCACCGCATTGCAGTGTATACCACAAAAGTCAAACATACCCTGGCCTAACCTGACCTTACCTAACCTACCCAAACGTAGTGTAACTGATCATCACGTGGCGAGACCAATATCGCTGGACTCCCCAGAGCCAGGCAGAGCATATAGGAGCATATTAGAACTCCGAAATCCACTAAATGGCAGTGAGTAGCAAGAAAGTCGAAGTAGCATATCCCAACCTAGCCTAACGTGACACCCGAACGTAGCCTAACTCATCCTAACATGACGAAAGCACTATTGCTGACCTCACCATGGACAACCAGAGCATATTATAGGGCAGTACAGCGCAGAAATCCATAGAATCGCAGTGTATAGCAGAAAAGTCCATGCCATATTATCCAAACCACACCTAACATAGCCAAACCAAACGCAACCTAACACAACATAACGTGCCGAGGACAATATTGCTCTCCTCCCCGGAGCCAAACAGACTGCACTATAGCGCAGCAGATAGCGGTAAACCACCGCACTGCTGTGTATGGCACCAAAGTCGAAGATGCCCTAACCTTACTTGACCTAACCTAACCTAACCAGACGTGGTCTCACTCAAGATAACGTGCGGGGACATTATTTCTGTCCACCCCAGTGCCAAGAAGAACATACGTGACTGCAGTAGAGGGCAGAAATCCATAGATTTGCAGTGCATAGCAGAAAAGTCAAAGCTATTCACTCCTCACCCAGACTGACATAACCCAACCAAACGTTGCCTAGCTCAACATAACGTGCCGCAACCACTATCTCTGGCCTCCCCAGAGCCGAGCAGGACATGTTAGAGTCGAGCAGGGAACAGAATTCCACAGAATCTCTGTGTGGAGCTGAAAAGCAAAGCTATCTGGGTCTAACACAAACTGGCGTAACCTAACCAAACGTAGCATATTCGAACCTAGCGTGCCGTGACCCTTACTGCTGGCCTCGCCAGGGACAAGCAGAAAATATTAGAGAACATGGGATCGCAGAAATCAGCTGAACAGCAGTGTGTGGCACAAAAGTCAATGCCACCGTGTCCTAGCCTAACCAACGTATCGTAGCCAAACGTAACATAGTTCACCCCAACGTGCGGAGGCCCCTACTGCGGCAGCGAGAGGCAAGCAGAATATATTATAGCACGGTAGAGCGCAAACATACGTGAAACAGAAATTTATATCAGTAAAGTCAAAGCTTCCCTATCCTAACCTAAGCAAACGTAACGTAACCGGACGTAATATATCTAAGCATAACGTGCAGATACTACTACAGCTCGCCTCCTCAGAACCAAATAAAGTGGGCAAGCGAATAGTAAAGCGCAGAAATCTGCAACATCGCAGTTCATTGCACAAAAGTTAAGGACATGCACGCATACCTGAACTAACCTAAACAAACCAAATATGACATAACTGAACGTAACATGCTGAGACCATTATTGTTGGCCTCCCCAGAGCCAAGCAGAATAAAGTGGAATAAGGTAGAGCGCTGGAACCGACCGAATGTCTGTGTGTAGCACGAAACTCTAAGCAATCTCACCCTAATCTAGCCAAACGTATCATAACCAGACGCAACAGAATTCAACCTAACATGGCGAGACTACTATTGCTGGCCTCCACAGAGTCGGGCGGGCTATATTAGAGCGCAGTAGAGCGCGGGAATAAAGTGCATATCAGTGTACAGCACAAAAGTCGGAGCTTAGCTATGCTAACTTTACCAACCGTAACAAAACCAAACGCAGCTTAACTCAGGCTAACGTGCCGAGAACAATACTGCTGGCCTCCCCATAGCCAACCAGAATGGACAAGAGAAAAGTGGAGGGCAGGAAGCCACCTAATAGCAGTGTATAGCACTATAGTCAAAGCTGTCCCAACCAAACTTGTTCTAACCTAACCTAACCAAACATTACATGACTCAGCAAGACGTGACACGACCGACGTTGCTGGCATACCCAGAGACAAGCAAACGATAGTACAGCATTGCAGTGTACAGATATCGACCATATAGCAGTGTATAGCACAAAAGTCAAAGCTACACTAACCTAACATATCCTAACCAAGCCAAGCCAAGGGTAACCGACATCAACCTAGCGCGCCGAGACCACTATTGCTGGCCTCTGTAGAGCCAAGCGGAACATATTAGAGCACAGCAGAGCGCAGAAGTGCACAGTATAGCAGTATATAGCCAAGAAGAATATAGTAGCGCTATATAGATCGTAGAAATCAACCGAACAGCAGTGTATAGCGTAAAGGTCAAAGCTATCCCCTACTTACCCATCCTAACTGTACGTTACCAAAGTAACCTAACCTAACCTAACGCGCCGAGACCACAATTGCTGGCATAGCCAGATCCAAGAAGAATGTACTAGAGCTCAGTAGAGCGCAAAATGCCACCAAATAGCAGCTTATAGCACACGAGGCGAATATAACCTTACTACGTAACCTGTCCTACCCTAACCTAACCAAACGTGGACTAACTAATCCGAACGTGCCGAGACCACAATTGCTGGCCTCCCCAGAGCAAAGTAGTACATATGAGAGCACAGCAGAACCCAATACAATCCTAACATAACCCAGCTTAACCAAACAAAACATATCCTAACGTACCGCAGCTACTATTGCTTGCGTCCCCAGGGACAAGCAGAATATGATAGAGCACAGCAGAGCGCGATAGTCCATAGAAGAGCAAAGTTGTGCACAAAAGTCAAAGCTATCCTAACCAAACTTGACCTGACATGGAATAGACAAACTTAATCAGACTCGACGTAACGTGCGCAACCACTACTGCTGGGATTCACAGTGCCCAGCAGGACATATTAGAGGAGAGTAGGGCGCAGAAATCCATAAAATAGCAGAATACTGCAGAAAATTCTGAGCTATCCATACCTAAGACTAACTAACGTAACTTAACCAAACGTAACATAACTCAGCCTAACACGCCTCGGCAACTATTGCTGGGCTCCACAGGGCAAAGCAGAGTATAGAAGGGCATAGTAGGGCGCAGAAATCAACCGAGGAGCTGTGTATAGCACAAAAGTCGAAGATATCCTATCCTGACTTAACCAAACTTAATATAACCAAACACAACATAACAAAGCCTAACGTGCAGCGACCACTATCGCTGGCCTCACTATAGCCAAGCGGGATATACTAGAACTAAATAGAGCGCAGAAATGCATCGAATAGCGTTTGTGTAGCATAAAAGTCGAAGGTATCCTATCCAAACCTTACCGAGCGTAACATAACCAAACGCTATCTATCTCAACAAAACGTGTCGAGAACACTATTTCTGGCCTCGGCAGGTCCAAGCAAAACATGCAAGAGCGCAGTATAGCGCAGAGATCCGCTGAACGACAGTATATACCACGAAAGTGAAAGTAATCCTCACCAAACCGAAAATAACGTAACCTAACCAAACGTAGCCTATGTCAATCTGACGTGCCGATACCACTGTTTCTGGACGTCCCAGAGTCACACAGAGTACAGTAGAGCAATGTGCAGAGTAGAAATCCTGCGAACACCGGTGTATAGCACAAAAGTCGTAGCTACCCTCTCCTAACTAACCACTCGCAACATTATCAATCGTAGTACTACACAAGCTATCGAACCATGACCAGTACTGCTGGCATCCACAGAGTCGAGCAGAATATGGAAGAGCAACGTAGAGCGTAGAAATCCACCGAATAGCAGTGTACAGCGCAAAAGTCATAGCTATCCTGACCTAACGTAACCAAACATAATACAACAAAACGTAACCTAACTCAACCAAACGTGCCTAGACTACTATTGCTGACCTACCCAGAGCAAAGCAGCAGATACTAGAATGCATGAGGGCGCATAAATACGCCGCACTTCTGTGCAAAGCACAAAAGTCCGACAGATCCTAACATAACCTGACATAACCTAACCAAAACGAACGAAGCCTAACCCGACCTAGCGTGCCGAGATAACTATTGCTGCCCTCCTCAGCGTTGAGCAGAGCATATTAGAGAACAGTAGGGCGCAGAAGTTTGCCGAATAGCAGTGTATAGCACGAAAGTAAAAGCTATCCTGTCCAAACCTAAACAAACGTAACATAAGCAGTCGTAACGAAACCCAACCTAACATGCCACGACAGATATTGCTGGCTACACGAGAGCTAAGGAATGAGTAGGAGAGCCGTGTATAACGATGAAATCGTCCATACAACAGTGTTTAGCACACAAGTCAAGGCTAGACCAACCAAACCTTCCCACACCTAGACGAACCAAACGTAACATAACTCAACCTAACGTGCCGAAAGAACTATTACTGGCATCCACAGAGACAAGCAGGTTGTGGCAGCGCACAGGAGAGCGCAGAAGTCAATGAAATAGCAGTGTATAGCAGAAAAGTCAAATCAATCCAAACATAGCCCAAACCAACATAACATATACAAACGAGGCATAACTCAAGGGCCAGGCAGAACGTAGTATATCACAGTAGAGCGCAGAAATCCACAGAACAGCGGTTTATACAACGAAAGTCAAACCAAAGCACACCAAACCCAAACAAACGTAACAAAACCAAGCGTTGGTTAACTCATCCGAACGTGCCGAGATAACCATTACTGGCCTCCCATGAGCAGAGGAGAGTATAGTAGAGCCATGTAGAGCGCAGAAATCCAACGAAGAGCAGTGTACAGGACGCAAGTCGTGTCTATCCTCTCCTTACCTACCCTAACGTGATGCAAACAAACGCAACCAAACCTGGCGTGACGTACCGAGATCAATATTGCTGAACTCCACAGAGACAAGCAGAATATACCAGAGCACAGTGTAGCGTTGGAGGCCTCCAAATAGCACTATACAGCACAAAAGTCAAAGATATCCTAACCTAACCTGGCCTATTCTTACCTAACCAAACGTATACTAACTGAACCTAACAAGCCGTGTCTACTACCGCTGGCCTCCCCAGAGCGAAGCACAAGATATTAGTGCACAGTAGAACACAGGGATTCACCGAATAGCAGTGCATAGCACAAATGTCGAGGCCGTCTTAACTGCAATGCGGTCGATTTTTACGATCCATCGTGCTCTAGTGTATTCAGATTGGCTCTGTGTAGGACAGCAATAGTGGCCTCGGCACGTTAGGTTGTGTTAAGTTACGTTTGTGTATGTTACGTTTGGTCAGGTTAGGAAAAGATAGCTATGACTTGTGTGCTATACCCTGCTGTACGGTGGATTTCTCCGCTCTACTGTGCCCTAATATACCCAGCTATGCTCTGGGCAGGATATAATTTGTTGCCGCGGCACGTTATGTTTTGTTAGGTTACATTTGATTAAGTCACGTTAGCATGGGTTAGCGTTGGATAGCGTTGATCTTTCTGCTTTGATCTGCCATTCCATGGACTTCTGCGCACCACTCTCACCTAATATGCTCTGCTTGGTTCTCGGGAGGCCAGCAATAGCGGCCCCGGCATGTTAGGTTAAGGTAGGTTATGTTTGGGTATCTTGCGTTAAGTCAGGTTAGGAGAGGATATATCTGCCTTCTGCGCTATAGACGGCTATTCGGCGGATTTCTATGATCTACTGTTCCCTAGAACTTTCTGCTTGGCTTTGGGACGTCAACGACTGCAGTCTAGGCACGTTATCTTAACTTAGGTTACGTTTGGTTTTGTTGCGGTTAGTCAGGTTAGGAGAGAGTGGCTTTAAATTTTGTGTTCTACACTGCTATTCGGTGTATTTCTGCGCTCTACTCTCATCTATTATCTTATGCTTGGATCTGTGCAGGCCAGCAATATTGGTCGCTGCGCGATAGGTTGCGTTGGATTATGTTTGGTTAAGTTATGTTCGGTTGGGCTAGTTACGGATAGCTACGACTTTTGTGCTCAACACTTCTATTCTATGGACTTCTGGGCTCTACAGTGCTCTGTTATATTCTACTTCTCTCTGGGGATGTCAGTAATAGTGGCCGGGGCAGGCTAGGATGAGTTTAGTTACGTTCGGTTAGGTTAGGTTAGGCTAGGTTTGGCCCGGAAATATTTGACTTTTGTGCTATACACAGCAATAAGGTGGATTTCTACGCCCTATTGTGCCCTAGTATATTCTGATTGCCTCTGCGGAGGACACCAATATTGGCCTCAGCACGTTGGGTTGAGTTAGGGTACGTTCAGTTATGTTTCGTTTGGCTAGGTTAGGAGAGGATTCATCTGACTTTTGAGGTATAGACTGCAATTCGGTGGGCTCCGGTGATCTACTAAGCCTTATGAAGCTCTGCTTGGCGATGGGGAGGCAAGCAATATTGGACTCGGCTCGAGAGTCTTAGTTATTCTACGTCAGGTTTGGTTAGGATTGGCCAAGTTAGTTAAGAGTGTCTTTTACTTTTGCGCTCTGCACTGCTATTTGGTGGTTTTCTGCTCTCCTCTATATTCAGCCATACTCTTCTCGGCTGCATGGACGCCAGAAGAAATGCTCTCTGCACGTTAGATTGAATTATGTTACGTTTGGTTATGATAGGTTAGTGTGGGTCATTTTATTATGGCTTTCACTTTTCTGCTGTGCACTGCCATCCTATGGACTTCTGCGCTCTTCTCTTCTCTAACATGTACTGCTTGTCCCTTGGGAGTCCAGCATTTGACTTTTGCGCTATACTCTGATATTCGGTGGAGCTCTGCTCTCTACTGCGACCTTAGATGGACTGCGTCGCCCTGAGGAGGCCAGAGATAGTTGCCGCGACGCGTCAGGCTTAGTTTCGTCACGTACGGCTATATAAGGTTTGGGTCAGGTTTGGATATTCATGACTTTTCTGCTCTACCCTGCGATTCTATAGGTCACAGGCTCCCCTCTCCTCTAATATGAAATGCTTGGCGATGGGTAGGTCAGCAATAGTGGTCTAGGCACGTTATGCTTTATTGGGATAAGTTTGGTTGTGTTACGTTTGATATGGCCAGGACAGGATAAGTTTGAGCTCTGTGCTATGCACTGCTACTCGGTGCATGTCTGCGCTCTACATTGCTCTAATATATTCCGCTTGGCACCGGGGAGGGCAGCAATTGTGGCCTCGGAACTTTAGGGTGGGTTCGGCTTCGTTTGGCTATATCAGGCTAATTCGGGTTAGTTTATGATGGCTTTGATTTTTCTGCTATACACAGCAATTCAATGGACTTCCGCGCTCTACACTCCTCTACTATGTCCTGATTCGCGATGGGGATGCCAGTAATAGTGTTCCCGGTAAGTTAGGTTCAGTTGGTCTACGTTTGGTTAGGCTAGGATATATTTGACTTATGTGGTATAGAGCGTTATTTGGTGACTTCCTGCTCTCCGCCCTGTTCTAGTATATTCAGCTCGACAGAGGGTAGGACGGTAGTAGTGGTCTCGGCACGTCAGATTGAGTTATGCTACGTTCGGATTGGCTGCGTTTGTTTGTGTTAGGTCTGGATAGCTTTGACTTTCGCGGTATACACTGTTACTCGGTCGATATCTGCGCTCTACAGGGCTCCAATATTCCCTGCTTGGCCCTTGGCAGTCCAGCAGTTGTGGTGATGGCAGGTGATGTTTAGCTGGGCTTCGTACGGATATGATACGTTGGTTTGTGTTAGGTTCGGGCAGCTTGGACTTCTCTGCCATAGACTGCGATTCTATGGATTACTGCCCCCTACTCTCCTGTATTATGACCAGCTTGCCTCCGTTGAGGCTAGCAATACAGGTCACGGCACCTTAGGTTGAGTTAGATTACATTCGTGTCGGTTAGGATAGGCTTGGGTTAGGTGAGGATTGCTTGGTCTGTTGTGCACGGCACTGCTACCATATGGAATTCTGGTCTTCACTACACTTTATCATATTCTGCCTGCCTCTGGGAAGGCCAGCAATAGGATTCCCTTCACATTAGGTTTAGTTGTGTTACGTTCGGTTAGGTTAGGTTTGACCAGGTTTGGTCAGGATATCTCTGACTTTTGTGCTATACACTGCTATTCGGAGGACTTCTGCGCTCGAATGAGCTCTTCTATATTTTGCTTGGCCCTGCGGTGGTCTGCAATAGTTGTGGCGGCACGTTAGGCTGAGTTGGGCTGCGTTTGGTTAAGATAGATTAGCTTGGGTTTTTCTAGGATAGCTTTGACTTTCGTGGTCTACACAGTTTTCGGTTGGTTTCTGCGCTCTACTGTGCTCTAGTATGTTCTGCATGTCTATGGGGAGGCCGGTAATAGCAGTCTTCGCACGTTAGGTTCTGATAGGCTACGTTTGGTTATGTCACGTTAGCTTTGATAAGGTGTAGACAGCTGCGACTCTTCTGCTGTACACTGCGATTCTATCGATTTCTGCGCTCTGCTCTTCTACAGTATGATTTGCTTGCCTCTGTGGAGGCCAGCAATACTGATCTCGGCACGTTAACTTTAGTTGGAATACTTTTGGGTAGGTTAGGTAAGGTGCTGTCGGGTTAGGATCTCTTTGACTTTTGTGCTTAACACTGCTATTCTATGGACTTCTATGCTCTATGATACTCTATCATATTCTGCTTATCCTATGGGACGCCAGGAATAGTGTTCGCGGCACGTTATTTTGTGTTATGTTACGTTCGGTTGGGTGAGGTTGGGTTAGGTTTGGTTCGGATATCATCGACTTTTGCGATATATACTGCCATGCGGTTGATTTCAGCGCCCTACTCTGCTCTGGTATATTCTGCTTATCACTGCGGATGCCAAAAATTGTGGTCACGGCGCGTTAGGTTGTCTTATGTTGCGTTCGGTTATGTTACGTTTAGCTAGCTTACGAGAGGATAGCCTTGGCTTTTGTACTATACACTGCTGTTCGGCGTATTTTAACGCCCTTCATTGCTCCACTATACCCTGCTCGACATTGGGGAGGCCAGTAACCGTGGTCTGAGCATGTTAGATTTAGTTAGGCTACATTCTGTTAAGTTATGTTGGGACAGGATAGGATATGGTAGCTGTAACTTTTGTGCAATACACTGCTGTACGGTGGACTTCTGTGCTGCACTGTGCTCTAATATGTTCTGCGTGGCGCTGGGGAGGCCAGCAATAATGGTCCCGGCATGTTGACTGGGTTGGGTTACGTTTGGCTTGGCTAGGTTAGGCTAGGTGGTGTTAGTATAGCTTCGACTTGTGTGGAATACACTGCTATTTCGTCGATATCTGCGCTCCGCATTGCACTACAAGCCCCTGCTTGTCTCCGTGGTGTCTAGAAGATGCGGTCGTGGCACGCATGTTCGAGT
>NW_016910453.1:0-806 GCF_001483705.2 Eufriesea mexicana
TAGCAGAAAGGTCAAAAATATCCAAACATAACCCAAGGTAACATAACCTGACGAAGCGCAGTAGAACACAACGTAAGGAGCCGCGACCACCATTGCTGCACCCCAGGGCCAAGAAGAATTTAGTAGTGCACAGTAGACAGCAGAAAGCCGCCAGATAGCAATGTATGGCAAAAAAGATGGAGATACACTAACCAATCCTAACCTAACATAGCCAAACCGAACGTAGAGTAACTAAACCTAACGGGCGGACGCAACCATTTCCCTCCCCCCAGAGACAAGCAGAACGTGTTAGAGCACAGTAGAGCACAGGAACCCACCGAATAACAGAGTAAAGCACGCAGGTCAGGGCTGCACTGACCATACCTAATACAGGCGAAAATAACCAAATATAGCATACCTAAGCGTCACAAGCATCGACCAGATCCAGACAAAATGTATCAGAGCACGGTGTATCACAGAAACCCACCGCTTAACAGTGTATGCCATGAAAGTCAAGGATACCATAACCACACCTAACCTAACCTAACAAAACCAAACGCAGCATGTCTCAAACTAACGTGCCGCGAACACCTTTTCGCTCCTCCCCGGTGCCGGGCAGGGTATACCAGAACAATGTAGACCGCAGAAATCCACGGAAAAGCAGAGCATAGCACAAATGTCGAAGATATCCTGACCTATCCTGACCCAACCTAACCTAACCTAACGTTGCATAACAAAGCAGGACGTGCCGCCACCACTGCACCTGGCCCCCAGAGCCGAGCAGAATGTAGTAGAGCGCAATATATCACAGAAATCCACGGAACAGC
>NW_016910453.1:2121-14839 GCF_001483705.2 Eufriesea mexicana
ATCGAATGGCGGTGCTTAGCGCAAATGTCAAAACTATCCTCTCCCAACGTAACCAATCGTGACATGCCCAAGCGTAACATAACTCAACCGTCCGTGCCGCGACCGCTCTCGCTGGCCTCACCAGAGCCAGGCAGAATATATCACAGGAGATGGGACAGCCGGAATACTCATAATCGCAGGGTACAGCAGAAAAGTGAAAGCTATCCAAGCCGGACCCAAGCAAACTTAACAGAGTCAAACGTGACCGAACACAGCCTAACCTGCCGCGACCACAATTTCGGGCCTCCACAGAGCCAAGCAGTACATGCTACAGCAGAGTAGCTCGCAGAAATCTACCGGATTGTAGTGTACATCGCAAAAATCAAAGATATCCTACACAACCCAAACAAGCCTAACAAAACCAAACGTAACCTAGCCCTATCTAGAGCGCAGCGGCCGCTATTTTTGGACTACCCTGAGCCGAGCAGGGTAGAGTGGAGCAACGCAGAGCCAAGGCATCCAGCGAATGGCAGCGCATATCACAAAAGTCGAAGCAATCCTATCCTAACCTATCGAAACGTAATAAAACCAATCGTAATATAACGTAATGTGCCGAGATCACTATTACTGTAATCTGCAGAGCCAAGCAGAACACACTAGAGCATAGTAGAGCGTTGGCAGCCACCAAATAGCAGCGAATAGCATAATTGTCAAGGATACCCTTACCCTACCAGACCTAATCTGATCCAACCAAAGGTGGACTAAATGAACGTAACGACCCGAGTCCAATACGCTGGCCTCCACAACGCCAAACAAAAGATATTAAAGGAGAGTAGAGCGCAGAATTCCAAAGAATGGCAATGTATAGCAGGAAGGTCAAAGCTATCCTAACCCAGCCAAGACAAGCCTAACCTATCCAAATGTAACATAACTCAACCCAACCTGCCGAGACCATTATAGCTGGCCTCCCTGAGCCAAGCAGGTCACATTATAGCACAGTAGAGCGCACAAATCCACCGAATAGCTGTGTATAGCATAAAAGACGGATCTATCCTATCCTCACCTAGCCAAACGTAACCTAACCCAACTTAACATGCCGTGACCACTATTTCTGGCACCCGCAGAGCCGGACAGAGAATGCTAGAGCACAGTAGAGCGTGAAAATCGACCGCATTGCTGTGCATAGCACAAAGGACTAAGGCAAACTGACCAAACATAATCTAACCTAACCTAACCAAGCGTAACTGGCCGCGATCACTATTATGTTACATTTGCGAGGTTAGATTAGGTGTAGTTCCGTTAGGATATCCATGACCTTCGTCTGTACACTGTGCTTCTATGGATTTCTGAACTCTCCTCCTCCCCTAACCAGAGCTGCTCGTCTCTGTGGTGGTCAGCAGTAGTGGTCACGGCTCGTTAGGTCGTTTTCGGTTACGTTTGGTTAGTTAAGGTTACGCTAAGTTCGGTCGGGATAGCTTTGGCTATCGTGCTATACACCGTTCTTCGGCGGATTCCTGCGCTCGTCTGTTCTCTACAACATTCAGATTGCCCCTGTGGAGTGCTGCAGCAGTTGTCTCGGCACGTTGGTTTGAGCAATGTAACGTTTGGGGATGTGAAGGTTTGTTAAGTTAGGATAGAGTAGTTATGACTTTTGTGCTATGCACTGATATTTACTGGATTCCTGCGTTCCTCTATGCTCTAATACGTTCTGCACGGCTCTGGGGAGGCCAGCAATAGTGGTGTCGGCACGTTAGATTGAGATATGATACGCTTATTGCGTTACGCTTGTCTGTGTTAATATAAGACATCTTTGTCCCTTGTGCTATACACTGCTATTCGGTGGATTTCTGCGCTATACTGTGCTCTACTACATTCTGCTTGGAACTGGTGCGGCCGGAAACAGTGGCCGCGGCACGTTACGTTGATGTAGGTTGCGTATGGTTACGCAACGTTAAGTGCGGTTGGAAACGATGGCTCTGGCTTCCGTGCTATACACTGCTTTTCGGTGGATTTCTGCAATCTACTGTGCTCTAGTATGTTCTCATTGGCTCTGTGAAGCCAGCAATAGCAGCCACGGCAGGTTAAGTAGAGGGAGGCTGCGTTTGGTCCGGTTATGTTAGCTTACGTTAAGGTACCTTTCCTCGACTTTTCCGCTATGAACTACGATTCTATGGATTTCTGCTCTCTACTCTCCCCTAATATGTGCTGCTTGTCTCTGGGGAAGCCAGCAATAGCAGACGGGTCACGTTAGGTTGTGCTACGTTACGTTCGGTTACGTTACAATTGGATAGGTTAGGAGAGGCTACTTTCCCCTTTTGCGCTTTTCCCTGCTCTTCGGCCGATAGCGGCGCTAAACGGTGACCTGATATGTTCGGCTTAAATCCGGGAAGACAGCAATAGTGGTCTTCGCAAGTTACGCTGTGTTATGCAACGCATGGTTGCGTTAGGTTATTTCAGGTTAAATTAGGTTATCCTTGACCTCTCTCCTACACGGTGAAACCCGGAGGATGTCTGTGATCCACTGTGCTGAAATATTTTCTGATTGGCTCTTGTGAAGTCAGCAATAGTGGCTTTGGACGGTTAGATGGAGATAGGTTATGTTTGGTTAGGCTAGCTTGGGCTAGATTTGGTTATGTTGGCTTCGACTTTTGCGCTGCACACTGCTATTCGGCGGATTTCTGGGCTCCACGGCGCCCTAATATATTCAGCTTGACTCTGGGAGAGCGAGCAATAGTGGTAACGGCACGTTACGTTGAGTAACGTACACTTGGTTAGGTTAGGTTAGGACTGGATGGGTAAGGATATCTATGGCTTTTGTGCTATATATTGCAATACCGTGGATTTCTGCGCTCTGCTGTGCTGTATTATATTCTGCTTGGCTTTGGAACTGCCAGAAACTGTTTTCTTGGTACGTTAGTTTGAGGATGTTTACGATTCGTTGGATTAGGATAAGAAGGTTTGGTCAGGATTTCTTTGCCTTTTGCGCTATACACTGTTTTTCGGAGGATTTCCACGTTCGGCATTGCTATACTATACACAAATCGACTCTGGGGATGCGAGCAACTGGTTGTGGCAAGATAGTTTGAGATAGGCAACGTTTGGCTCTGTTACGTTCGGTGAGGTTATGATAGGGTAGCTCAGACTTTTGCGCTATACCTTGCTGTCCACGGATTTCTGCGCTCTACTGTGTTCTAATATTTTTTGCTTGGTTCTGGGGAAACTAGCAATAGTGGTTACGGAAGGATAGGTCGTGTTATATTACGTTTGGTTAGGTTAGGGTTGGCAAGGTTAGGTTAGGTTAGGTTAGGATAGGTTTTCTTTGACTTTCGTGCTATACACTGCTGCTCGGAGGATACCTGCTCTCGACGGTGCTCTACTGTATTCTGGTTTTCCCAGGGTATGACAGCATTCGTAGTCTCGGCGCGTTAGGTTGATTTAGGCAACGATTGCTTATGGCAAGTTTGGCTGTGCTAGGACGGAGTAGCTTTGCCCTCTGTGCCATATACAGCTATTCGGTGGAATTCCGCGCCCTACTGTCCTCTAGTATGTCCTCTTCGACTTTGGGGAGGCCAGCAATGATGGTCGCGATACATTAGGATTAATTGTCTTACGCTAGGGCATGTTAGAATTGGATATATTAGGATAGGGTAGCTTTGACGTTTGCTGTATACACTGCTATTCGGCCGATTTCTGGGCTGTAGTGCGCTCTAGTAGGTTCTGCTTGACTCTGGTGAGGCCAACAATTGCGGTCTCGACACGTTATGTTCGGTTGCGCTACGATTGGTTTGGTTACCTTAGGTCAGGTATGGTTTGGTTATTTTTGACTCCTTTGTTATGCAATGCAATGCGGTGGATTTCTGCGCTCTGCTGTGCTGTAATGTACTCTACCTGTCTGTATGGATGCCAGCAATAGTGGGCTCGACGTGTTAGGTTGAGTTGTGTCACGTCTGCTTATGTTACGCTCGGCTAGGTTAGGGCAGACTACTGCGACTATTGTGCTTTGCACTACTGCTCCGCTTGTTTCTGTGGCATACTCAGCTTGGCTCTTGGCGGCCAGGAGCAGCGGCTGCGGCACGTCATGTTTAGTCATGCTACGTTTGGTTAGGTTGGGTTAGGTCAGGTTAGGTTGGGGTATCTATGCCTGCTGAGGCATTCACGGAAATGCGGTGGATTTCTGCGATCTGCTGTGCAGTAGTACACACTGTTTATCTCTGTGGAGGACAGCAACAGCTATCCCGTCATATTGGGTTGCGTTCGGCCACGTTATGATATGTTACGTTTGGCTAGGTTAGTATAGCCTACCCCGACTTTGGCGCTATTCACTGCTTATCGGTGGATTTCATCGCTCTAACAAGCTCTAATGTGCTCTGCTTCGGTCTGAGGAGGCCTGCAATATTGGTCTCGCCACGATGTGTCGAGTTACACTACGTTCGGTTGAGTTTGGTTAGGTCGGATTAGCCAAAGTTTTGTTGGGATAGCTTTGTGATTCGCGCCATACGCTGTTTTTCTGTGTATTTCTGTGATCTACTGTGCTCTACTACACTCTCCTTGGCTGTGGGGTGACCAGGAGCAGCGGTCCCTGTACGGTACGTGGATTTATGTAAAGTTTTGTTAGGTTACGTTAGGTAAGGTTATTCTAAGGTATCTACGGCATTTGTGCTATACATTGCAATGCGGTGGGCTTCTGCGCTATAATGTGCTCTTGTGCATCCTTCTTGTCTCTGTGGAGGCGAGCAGTGGTGCTCTCGTCAAGTTTGCTTGAATTATGGTACGTCTGAAAATGTCACGTCTGGCTAGGTTAAAATAGGCTACATTGAATTTTTTGCCTTACTCTGCAATGCGGCGGATTCCTGCGCTCTGCCGTGCTCTATTACATTCTGCTTGTCTCTGTGGAAGCCAGCAGTGGTGACCCCAGCAGTTTAGGTTGAGCTTAGCTACGCTTGCTTATGTTAAGTTTGGTTAGGTTTGGGTAGAATAGCTTAGACTTTTGGGGTATACGCTGCTAGTCGGTGGACTTCTGCGCTCTAATGTACTCCAATATACTCTACTCGGCTCTGGGGAAGCCAGAAATATGGACTCGTCTCGTCTTGCATAGTACCACTACGTTTGTATCGGATATGTGAAGGTTAGTTAGGTCAGGGTATGCCTGACTTTTGCGCTGTACACTGCAATGCGGTGGCTTTCTGCGCTCTACTGTTGTCTACTGTATTATGCTTAGCCATGGGAATGACAGTAATATTGGTCTGGGCATGTTATATTGAGTTAGGTTACGTTCGGTTAGTATAGGTTGTGTTAGGTTCGGTAAGGGTAGCATTGACCTCCGAGTTTTTCCCTGATGTTCGATTGATTCCATCGCTGTACATTGCTCTACTATACTCAACTCGAACCCGGGGTGGCGAGGAATGGAGTTCGTGGCACGACAGGTTGAGTTAAGTTACGTTCGCTTAGCTTATGTTACGTTAAGTTTGGCAAGGATACCTTCTACTTCCTTGCTATACACTTTTATCAGGTGTATTTCTGTGGTCTACAGTGCTCTACAACATTCCGCTTGGCTCTGGGGCGGCCAGGGGGAGTGACCGCGGCACTTTTCGTTGAGCCACGTTACACTTGGTTAGGTAACGTTAGGTCTGGTTAGGTTAGGGCATCTTCGACTATTATGCTATTCACTGCAGTGCGGTGGATTTCTGCGCACTAATGTGCACTTGTACATTCTGCTTGTCTCTGTGGAGGCCAGCGATAGTGTTCTCGGCACGTTAGGTTGAACTATGCAACGTTCGGTTATTTTACGTATGGGGAGGTTAGGATGGGATAGTATGGGCTTTTGTGCTATACGCAGCTACCCACAGATTTCTGCGCTCTACTGTGCTCTTGTATATTCTGCTCGGCTCTGGGGATGGCAGCAATAGCGGTCTCGGCACGTTGGTTGGAGTTAAGCTATTTTTGGTTATGTTGTGTTGGTTTGGATATGGTTTGGGTAGCTTTGACTTTTTTATATACACTGCGATTCTATGGATTTCTGCATTCTACTCTCCACTAATATACTTTGCTTGAGTCTGGGGAGGCAAGCGATGGTGATCGCTGCACGTTACGTTAGGTCAGGATAGGTTTTGTCATGTTACGATTGGTTTAGTTAGGAGGGGTAGCTTCGTCTTTAGTGCAGAAGACTGCAATTAGGTGGATCACTACGCCCTACAGTGCTCCAATATTTTCAGCTTGTCTCTGGGAAGGCCAGCAATAGTGATCTCGGCGCGTTATGTTGAGTCAGGTTAGGCTCGATTAGGCTGGGTTAGGCGAAGTGTGGTTAGGAAAGCTCCAACTTTTGTGCTGTCGACTGCTATTCGATGTATTTCTGGACTCTGCTGTCCTCTAGTATGTCCTGCTTGGCCCTGGGGAGAGCAGCAATAGCGTTCTCGGCAAGTTAGGTTCAGTTAGTCTATGTTTGATTATTTTCTGTTGGTTTGGGATAGATTTCTGTAGCTTTGACTTTTCTGATATACGCTGCGGTTATATGGATAACTGTGCTCTACTCTCTACTAATGTGTTCTGCTTAGCTCTGTGGAGGCCAGGAATAGAGGTCGCGGCACGTTTGTTTTAGATAGGATACGTTTCGTTATGTTACGATTCGTTAGGTAAGGAGAGGGTAGCTTTGTGTTTAGTGCTATGGTCTGCTGTTAGGTGGACTTCTGCGCCATACAGTGACCTATTGCTTTCAGGTTGGCCCTGCGAATGCCAGCAAAAGTGGCCTGCGCGCGTAACGTTGAGTCAGCTTACGTTCGGTTACGTTGGGTCAGGATATATTTTGTCGGATAGCTTTAACTTTTTTGCTGTACACTGCTATGCGGTGGATTTTTGCGCTCTACTGTGCTCTAGTATGTCCCGTCTGTCACTAGGGTGGGCAGCAACAGCGGTCTCGGCACGTTGGGTTGATTTATGGTATGTATGGTTATGTTCTGTTGCTTTGGGTAAGGTCTGCGTAGTTTTGACTTTTCTGGTATATACTGCGATTATATGGATTTCTACGTTCTATTCTCTACTACTAATGTGCTTTACTTTGATCTGGGTTAGCCAGCAATATCGGCCGCGGAACGATATGTTGAGTTAGGTTACGCTTGGTTATGAAAAGATTGGCTATGCACGGAGAGGATAGCATTGACCTTAGTGCCATAGTCTGCTATTAGGTGTGTTCCTGCGTCATTCAGTGCCCTAATGCCTTGAGCTTGGCTGTGGGGAGGCCAGGAATAGTAGCCACTGCACGTTACATTGTGTCAGGTTACGTTCTGCTAGTCTGTATCAGGCAAAGTTTTGCCATGATAGTTGTAACTTTTATGCTGCACACTGCTATTCGGTGGACTTCTGCTGTCCACTGTGCTCTGGTATGTCCTGCTCGGCTCTGGGAAGGCCAGAAATAGCGGTCGCGTCACGTCAGTGTGAGTTAGGGTACGTTCGGTTATGTTACGATTCTTTAGGTTAGGAGGGGATAGCTAGGACTTTAGTGCTAAGGTCTGATATGAGGCGGACCTCTGCGCCTTAGAGTGCACTAATGCTTTCAACTTGGCTCTGTCAAGGGCAGCAATAGTGATCTCTGCACGATGCACTGTTTCAGGTCACATTCGGTTAGGTTTGGTCACGCTATGTTTTGTCAGGACAGCTCTGACTTTCATGCTGTACACTGCTATTCGTGGACTTCTGCTGTCCACTGTGCTCTGGTATGACCTGCTTGGCTCTGGGGTGGGCAGCAAGTGCGGTTTCGGCACGTTGGGTTGGCTTATGCTATGTATGGTTATGTTCTGTTGGTGTAAGTTAGATTTGAGTAGCTTCGACTTTTCCGATATACACTGCGATTCTACGGATTTCTGCATTTTACTCTCCACTGGCATGTTCTGATCGGCTCTGGGGGGGCCGGTAATAGTGCTCGCAGCACGTTTGCTTGGGATAGGTTACGTTTGGTTATGTTACGTTTCGTTTGGTTAGGGGTGGTTGGCTTAGGACTTAATGCAGGACTTGCCATGGTCCTGCAGTAGGTGGATCACTGTGCCCTACAGTGCTCTAACATTATCAGCTTGGGCATGGGAAGGCCAGCAATAGTGGTATCGGCACGTTATGTTTAGTCAGGTTACGTTAGCGTAGGTTTGTTTAGGCTAAGTTTTGTTAGGGTAGATTTATCTTTTGTGCTATGCACTGCAATTCGGTGGATTTCTGCGCCCCGCTATGCTCTAGCATGTTCTGCTTGTCTCTAGGGAAGGCAGCAATAGTTGTCTCGGCAAGTATGGTTGAGTTAAATTGCGTTTGGTTATGTGACTTTCGGTTAGGTTAGGTTAGGATAGCTTTGACTCTTGCGCTATGAATTACTTTTCTGTGGGTTTTTTCTCTCGACTCTGCTTTAACGTGTTCTGTTTCGCTCTAGGGACGCCAGCAATACAGGTATCGGCTCTTTAGGTTGTTCTATGGTACGTACAATTCGGTTATTTTAGACCGGTCTAGGTGTGTATAGCTTTGGCGCTTGTGCTGTACACTGCTATTCGGCTGATTTCTGCGCTCTAATGTGATCTAGTGTACTCTGCTTGGCTATGGTCGCTGCAGCAATAGTGGTCTCGGCACGTTAGGCTGCCTTATGTTGCGATTCTTTATGTTACGTTTGGTTAGGTTACGATAGGATAGCTTAGACCTTTGTGCTCTGAGCTGCTATTCGGTGGTTCTCTGCGCTCTACATTGTTCTACTGTACGCTGCTCGTCCCTGGGAAGGTCGTGTCACGTTTGGTTATGTCATATTACATTTGGTTTATGTCAGGGTAGAATGAGTTTGGTCAGGATATCTCTGACTTTTGTGCTATACACTGCGTTGCGGTGAATTACTGCGTTCTACTGTCTTCTAGTATATTCTGCTTGGCTCTGGGGTGGCTAGCAATACTCCTCGCGACACATTAAGTCCAGTTTGATTACGTTCGTTTAGGTTAGGCTACGTTCGACTAGGTTAGGATAGCTTTGACTTATGGGGTCATCGCCGACCTTATATGGACTTCTGTGCTCTACTGTGGTCTGTAATATTCTGCTTGTCTCTGGGGTCGCCAGCTGTATTTGTTGCGGCTCGTTTGGTTTTGTCATGTTACGTTCGGTTAGGTTAGGTTAGTATGTGTTTGGTCAGGACATCTCTAACTTTTGTGTTACACACAGCAATGCTTCCGACTTCTACGGTCTACTGTGCTCGAATATGCTCTGCGTAGCTCCGCGGAGGCCAGCAATAGTGCTCTCGGCACGTTAGTTTGAGATAGAAAACGTTCGGTCATGTTACGCATGGTACGGTTGGGATATGGTATCTTTGATTTTTGGGCTATACACGGCTATTCGGCCGATATCTGCGCTCTGCATTGCTGTACTAGCATCTGCTTGTCTCTGGGAAGGCCAGCAATGGGGATGGAGGCACGTTTGTTTGAGTTAGGTTCCATTTGGTTGGGTTAGGTTTGGATAGGTTTGATTTGGATCGCTCTGGCTTTTGCGCTATAAACTGCTATTCGGTGGATTTGTGCGCTCTACTGTGCTCCAGTATACTCTGCTCGACTCTAGGGATACCAGCATTAGTGGTCATGGCACGATAGGGCGTGTTAGGCTACGTTTGGTTAGGTTACGATTGGTAAAGTTGGGATACGATAGCTTCGACTTTCGTGCAATGCACTGCTATTCGGAGGACTTCTGTGCTCTGCATCGCCCCACTGTACTCTGCGCGTCCATGGGGAGGCCAGCAATAGTGGTGCCGGCCAGCAAGGGAGAGTTTGGCTACGTTTGGCAATGTTACGTTGTGTTAGGTTGGGATAGGTTGTATTTGACTTCTGTGCTGTACACTGCTATTCCGTGGACTTCTACGCCCTACCTAGCTCTGGTATACTCTACACGTCCCTGGGGAGGCCAGCAGTGGCTGCCGTGGCACGATAGGTTGAGTTACGTTACGTAAGGTCATGTTAGATTAGGCTATGTTCGGTTAGGTTGGCCTTCACTTTTGTGCTATACACTACAATTCGGAGGATTCCTACGCTCTGCGTTGCTGTACTATACTATGTTCGATTCTGGGGAGGCCTGCAATAGTGGTCTCGTCCCGTTATGTTGCAGTAGTCTAGGTTTGGTTACGATACGTTTGCTTGTTTTAGGTTTCTATAGATTTGACTTTCGCGGTATACACAGCTATTCGGTGGATTTCTGCGCTCTACTGTTCTCTAGTGGGTCCTGCCTTGCTCTGGGGAAGCCTGTAATGGTGGTATCGAGACGAGAGGTTGAAGTGGGATACGTTTGGTTATGGTACGTTGGCTTCGGTTTTGTCTGGGTAGCTTCGACTGTTCTGCAATACACAGCGATTAAATGGACATCTGCCACTAATCGCCTCTATTATGCTCTGCTTTGCTCTGTGGAGGCCAGCTATACTGGTCGCGGCAGGTTAGGTGGAGTTAGACTACTTTCGGTTAGGCTTGGTTACGCTGGGGTAGGTTAGGATAGTTTCGACATGTGTGCTCAACACTGATATTGAAAGGACACCTGTCCTCTACTGCGCTCTATCATACTCTGCTTGTCTCTGGGGAAGCGAGCGATGGTGATCGCCGCACGCAAGGCTGAGTTAGTTTACGAATTGCTTGGCTAGGTTCGCATTGGTTTGGTCAGTGTAGCTTCGATTCTTGTGCACTACGCTGCCTTTCGGACGATACTTGCGCTCTGCATTGCTCTACGAGCGTCTGCTTTTCTCTGGCGAGGCCACCAATAGCTGTCGTGACACGTTTGTCTTAGCTAGGTTACTATAGCTTATGTTAGGATATGTTAAGTTTGGTAAGGGTAGCTTTGACTTTCGTGCTATATACAGTTATTCGTTGGTTTCCTGCTCTCCACTGTGCTCTACTCTAATCTGCTAGAGCCAGGGGAGGCCAGCAATTGTGGTCGCGGCACGTTACGTTTTGTTCGGCTACGTTAGGTTAGGTTAGGGTAGTTTGGGTTAGGCTTTTTATCTGTGCCTTGTCTGCCGTACACTGCGATTCTATTGACTTTTACGCCCTACTCTCCTCTAATATGTCGTGCGTGCCCCTGGAGAGGCCAACAATAGTGGTCGCGTCACGTTAGGTTGAGTTAGATTACGTTTGATTATGTTAGAATTGGCTATGTTGGGGCGGGATAGCTTTGACTATTGTACTATACACTGCTCTTCGGTGGACATCTGCGCTCTACTGTGCTCTAATATATTCTGCTTGTCTCTGGGGACGCCAGCAATAACGTTCGTGGCCCGTTAGTTTGAGTCAGGCTACGTTTGGTTATGTTCGGTTACGTAGCGCTATGGTAGGTTGGCACCGACTTTGTGCCACTCACTGCTATTCTATGGTCTTCTGCGCACCTCCGTGTGCAATCAAACTCTGCTTGTCTCCGTGGACGCCAGGAATAGTGCTCTCGGCAAGTTATGTTGAGTTATGTTACGTAAGGTATGGTTAGGTTTGGGTACGTTTGGTAGGGATGGATAGGACTTTAGCGCTTTACACTGCTTTTCGGGTGATTTTAGCGTTCTATATTGCTCTGCTGTAACCTGCTTACTCTAGTGGGGCCAGTAGCAGCTATCGTGGCACGTCCGTTTGTGTAACGTTGCGTCTGCATATGTTACGCTTGCTTTGGTTAGGATAGGATAGCTCTGACTTTTATGCTGTACACTGCTGCTCGGTGGATACCTGCACTCTACTGAGATGTAGTATGATCTCCCTGGCGCTGGGGAGACCAGGAATGGTGGTCTCGGCACGTTAGGTTGAGATGGTCACCGTTTGGTTATGCTACGCTTGGTAGAGGTAGGATAGGATAGCTTTATCTTTTATGCCATAGGCCGCTATTGGGTGGGTTTCTACACTCTGCAGGGCTCTATTGTGCTCCATTTATCTCTGGGGAACCAGTAATAGCGGCCTCGGCGCGATAAGTTGAAATAGGGTACGTTTGGTCAGGTTATGTTAGCTCAGGTTGGGTTTGATAGCTTCGACTTTCTACTGTACACAATGATTCCATGGCCCTCTGCGCTCTACTCTCCTTTTTTATGCTCCGCTTGGATCTGTGGAGGCCAGCAATACTAGTCGCCGCACGTTACGTTGGGATTGGTTACGTTTGGATAGGTTAGGTTCGGCTAGGTTCCTTTAGGATTGCTTCGTCATATGTGCTCGACACTGATATCCCATGGACTTTTGTGCTCTACTGTGCTCCGCCATATTCTGCGTGCCTCTTTGAAAGACAGTAATAGCGTTCGCGGCACGTTAGGATTAGTTACTGTACGCTTGGCTAGGTTAGTTTCGGTCCGGTTAGTGCAGAATACCGCCGGCTTTTCTGTCCCACACTACGACTCAATAAATTTCACCGCCCTACTCTCCGCTAATATGTCCTGCTTGGCCCCGGGGAGGGCACAAATAGTGGCCGCGGCATGATAGGTTGAGCTACGTTACGTTTGATTAGCTTATGTAATCATGGGTAAGGTTTGGACAGCTTTGATTCTTCTGCAGTACACTGCGATTCTACGTATTTCAGCGCACTGCTCTCCTCTAATATGTTCTGTTTGTCTCTGGGAGGCCAGCAGTAATGGTGGCGGCACGTTTGCTTGAGTTTGATTACGTTTGGTAGTGCTACGATTGGTTAGGTTAGGATAGTGTACCTTCGATTTTTGTGCTACACACTTCTTTTCGATGGATTTCTCCCCTCTGCTGTGCTCCAATTTCGTCAGTTTTGCTCTTGGGGGGGGGGGGGG